>NC_081414.1:531314647-531616730 GCF_030272615.1 Cryptomeria japonica
ATTTATAGACAAATTGATGAAGGCAATAATTAGCATGAAAGATCCAAAAGAAGTAACTTTATTCAATATTGGCAAATTGATTTGAAAGGGGCATGATTATGACATAATTGAATGACGAAATTAGATGACACCTAATTAATAAATATCATTTATTAATTAGTCCACAAAATTTACCAATTAAATGATTTATTAATTGTGACATAAGACATAGGGTTCATTTATCCTAAGAGAAATATTAGTAAAATATTAATCACTAAAGAATTATTAAACCTAGAAAGGAGAAAAGTAATTAAATAGGTCAAACCAATGTCATGACACAATTAATCTGATAAATGAATGATATCTCAACACCTCAAACTAGAACTATGGACAAACATTACAAGAATTTCCTCCGAGTCATAGCACCTAAGAAACTAACGCAAAACATTTTTCAAACCAATCAAATCCACTTCTGACAAATAGCTAAACTGTCAACAAACAACAATTACTAGCCACTTCAACTAAAACACTAGGAATTTCAAAAGATTACTATGCAATTTCCTCAACGCATAAACATCATTTCAAATTTGCAAGATGAAATTAAATGCTCTTTCCTATATATCACATCTCATTATACTACAAACATTATGAAAACAACATTATCCTGAACAAGAGTGCCACGGGCAAGGAAAACACATCCTAATCATCATCATCATCATGATACTACAAAACCAAAACCTATCACCGTTTCCATCAACACATCATACTAAATGTACACATCAAACATCGAGAAAGGTGGAAATCCACAACCCAAAGCAACTACAATCATCAACCATTAGTATTATATAATATCTTGCTCAACAAATCATGACAAGACAACAACATGAATGATCACACAACAATTTCCCATCGTACATAGTAAATCAAGCATAAGATTCAAATCAATAGATTAGGCAACCACAAAAGCTAAAATGAAATGAATATGAATCCTAATACATTCAATGAAAGAACAAAAGACAAAACATTCGAATAAAAGGCAAACCATCACTAATGTCTCCCTTTGTTGACCTCCATTATTCTCCTTTCACCTTCAAATTGTGTGGGTGTCACCTATAAATACAAGTGAATAGCAAGCAAGATGATTGCAAGAAATCAATTTGGAAGAAACAACATAAGATTACTCGAAGTGTGGTTAGGATTGAATAAGAAATAAGATCAATTTATAGACAAATTGATGAAGGCAATAATTAGCATGAAAGATCCAAAAGAAGTAACTTTATTCAAAATTGGCAAATTGATTTGAAAGGGGCATGATTATGACATAATTGAATAACGAAATTATTGACAAGTTTCTATGCAAAATGAATGACAAATTGAGAGAGATTCATGCTTCCAAATTATGACAAATTGGCCACAAAATTTGCTTTCATAATTTGAGTAAAAGGTGCAGACAAATTAGCTTCATGATTTAATGACAAATTGAGAAAAAATAGCTTTCAATTTATGACAGGATTGAGCACAAAAAGGGGAAATTTAGTGGGAAGAGTTAGGAGGGAATAATTAGTGAGATTTTGAAATTCAAAAATTAGTAAATCAGGCAGAAAAGGGGAAATTAGATAACTAGGAAAGTAGGAAATTAGATGACACCTAATTAATAAATTTCATTTATTAATTAGTCCACAAAATTTGCCAATTAAATGATTTATTAATTGTGACATAAGACATAGGGTTCATTTATCCTAAGAGAAATAGTAGTAAAATATTAATAACTAAAGAATTATTAAACCTAGAAAGGAGACAAGTAATTAAATAGGTCAAACCAATGTCATGACACAATTAATCTTATAAATGAATGATATCTCAACACCTAAAACTAGAACTATGGACAAACATTACAAGAATTTCCTCTGAGTCGTAGCACCTAAGAAACTAACCCAAAACATTTTTCAAACCAATCAAATCCACTTCTGACAAATAGCCAAACTGTCAACAAACAACAATTACTAGCCACTTCAACTAAAACACTAGGAATTTGAAAAGATAACTATGCAATTTCCTCAACGCATAAACATCATTTCAAATTTGCAAGATGAAATTAAATGCTCTTTCCTATATATCACATCTCATTATACTAGAAACATTATGAAAACAACATTATCCTGAACAACCCAAAGCAACTACAATCATCAACCATTAGTATTATATAATATCTTGCTCAACAAATCATGACAAGACAACAACATGAATGATCACACAACAATTTCCCATTGTACATATTAAATCAAGCATAAGATTCAAATCAATAGATTAGGCAACCACGAAAGCTAAAATGAAATGAATATGAATCCTAATACATTCAATGAAAGAACAAAAGACAAAACATTCAAATAAAAGGCAAACCATCACTAATGTCTCCCTTTGTTGACCTCCATTATTCTCCTTTCACCTTCAAATTGTGTGGGTGTCACCTATAAATACAAGTGAATAGCAAGCAAGATGATTGCAAGAAATCAATTTGGAAGAAACAACGTAAGATTACTCGAAGTGTGGTTAGGATTGAATAAGAAATAGGATCAATTTATAGACAAATTCATGAAGGCAATAATTAGCATGAAAGATCCAGAAGAAGTAACTTTCTTCAAAATTGGCAAATTGATTTGAAAGGGGCATGATTATGACATAATTGAATGACGAAATTATTGAAAAGTTTCTATGCAAAATGAATGACAAATTGAGAGAGATTCATGCTTCCAAATGATGACAAATTGGCCACAAAATTTGCTTTCATAATTTGAGTAAAAGGTGCAGACAAATTAGCTTCATGATTTCATGACAAATTGAGAAAAAATAGCTTTCAATTTATGACATGATTGAGCACAAAAAGGGGAAATTTAGTGGGAAGAGTTAGGAGGGAATAATTAGTGAGATTTTGAAATTCAAAAATTAGTAAATCATGGCAGAAAAGGGGAAATTAGATAACTAAGAAAGTAGGAAATTAGATGACACCTAATTAATAAATTTCATTTATTAATTAGTCCACAAAATTTGCCAATTAAATGATTTATTAATTGTGACATAAGACATAGGGTTCATTTATCCTAAGAGAAATATTAGTAAAATATTAATAACTAAAGAATTATTAAACCTAGAAAGGAGAAAAGTAATTAAATAGGTCAAACCAGTGTCATGACACAATTAATCTTATAAATGAATGATATCTCAACACCTAAAACTAGAACTATGGACAAACATTACAAGAATTTCCTCCGAGTCGTAGCACCTAAGAAACTAACGCAAAACATTTTTCAAACCAATCAAATCCACTTCTGACAAATAGCTAAACTGTCAACAAACAACAATTACTTGCCACTTCAACTAAAACACTAGGAATTTGAAAAGATAACTATGCAATTTCCTCAACGCATAAACATCATTTCAAATTTGCAAGATGAAATTAAATGCTCTTTCCTATATATCACATCTCATTATACTACAAACATTATGAAAACAACATTATCCTGAACAAGAGTGTCAGGGGCAAGGAAAACACATCCTAATCATCATCATCATCATGCTACTACAAATCCAAAACCTATCATCGTTTCCATCAACACATCATACTAAATGTACACATCAAACATCGAGAAAGGTGGAAATCCACAACCCAAAGCAACTACAATCATCAACCATTAGTATTATATAATATCTTGCTCAACAAATCATGACAAGACAACAACATGAATGATCACACAACAATTTCCCATTGTACATTGTAAATCAAGCATAAGATTCAAATCAATAGATTAGGCAACCACGAAAGCTAAAATGAAATGAATATGAATCCTAATACATTCAATGAAAGAACAAAAGACAAAACATTAAAATAAAAGGCAAACCATCAGTAATGTCTCCCTTTGTTGACCTCCATTATTCTGCTTTCACCTTCAAATTGTGTGGGTGTCACCTATAAATACAAGTGAATAGCGAGCAAGATGATTGCAAGAAATCAATTTGGAAGAAACAACATAAGATTACTCGAAGTGTGGTTAGGATTGAATAAGAAATAGGATCAATTTATAGACAAATTATTGAAGGCAATAATTAGCATGAAAGATCCAAAAGAAGTAACTTTATTCAAAATTGGCAAATTGATTTGAAAGGGGCATGATTATGACATAATTGAATGACGAAACTAGATGACACCTAATTAATAAATTTCATTTATTAATTAGTCCACAAAATTTACCAATTAAATGATTTATTAATTGTGACATAAGACATAGGGTTCATTTATCCTAGGAGAAATATTAGTAAAATATTAATCACTAAAGAATTATTAAACCTAGAAAGGAGAAAAGTAATTAAATAGGTCAAACCAATGTCATGACACAATTAATCTGATAAATGAATGATATCTCAACACCTAAAACTAGAACTATGGACAAACATTACAAGAATTTCCTCCGAGTCATAGCACCTAAGAAACTAACGCAAAACATTTTTCAAACCAATCAAATCCACTTCTGACAAATAGCTAAACTGTCAACAAACAACAATTACTAGCCACTTCAACTAAAACACTAGGAATTTGAAAAGATAACTATGCAATTTCCTCAACGCATAAACATCATTTCAAATTTGCAAGATGAAATTAAATGCTCTTTCCTATATATCACATCTCATTATACTACAAACATTATGAAAACAACATTATCCTGAACAAGAGTGCCACGGGCAAGGAAAACACATCCTAATCATCATCATCATCATGATACTACAAAACCAAAACCTATCACCGTTTCCATCAACACATCATACTAAATGTACACATCAAACATCGAGAAAGGTGGAAATCCACAACCCAAAGCAACTACAATCATCAACCATTAGTATTATATAATATCTTGCTCAACAAATCATGACAAGACAACAACATGAATGATCACACAACAATTTCCCATTGTACATAGTAAATCAAGCATAAGATTCAAATCAATAGATTAGGCAACCACAAAAGCTAAAATGAAATGAATATGAATCCTAATACATTCAATGAAAGAACAAAAGACAAAACATTCAAATAAAAGGCAAACCATCACTAATGTCTCCCTTTGTTGACCTCCATTATTCTCCTTTCACCTTCAAATTGTGTGGGTGTCACCTATAAATACAAGTGAATAGCAAGCAAGATGATTGCAAGAAATCAATTTGGAAGAAACAACATAAGATTACTCGAAGTGTGGTTAGGATTGAATAAGAAATAGGATCAATTTATAGACAAATTGATGAAGGCAATAATTAGCATGAAAGATCCAAAAGAAGTAACTTTATTCAAAATTGGCAAATTGATTTGAAAGGGGCATGATTATGACATAATTGAATTAGGAAATTATTGACAAGTTTCTATGCAAAATGAATGACAAATTGAGAGAGATTCATGCTTCCAAATTATGACAAATGGGCCACAAAATTTGCTTTCATAATTTGAGTAAAAGGTGCAGACAAATTAGCTTCATGATTTAATGACAAATTGAGAAAAAATAGCTTTCAATTTATGACAGGATTGAGCACAAAAATGGGAAATTTAGTGGGAAGAGTTAGGAGGGAATAATTAGTGAGATTTTGAAATTCAAAAATTAGTAAATCAGCCAGAAAAGGGGAAATTAGATAACTAGGAAAGTAGGAAATTAGATGACACCTAATTAATAAATTTCATTTATTAATTAGTCCACAAAATTTGCCAATTAAATGATTTATTAATTGTGACATAAGACATAAGGTTCATTTATCCTAAGAGAAATATTAGTAAAATATTAATAACTAAAGAATTATTAAACCTAGAAAGGAGAAAAGTAATTAAATAGGTCAAACCAATGTCATGACACAATTACTCTAATAAATGAATGATATCTCAACACCTAAAACTAGAACTATGGACAAACATTACAAGAATTTCCTCCGAGTCGTAGCACCTAAGAAACTAACGCAAAACATTTTTCAAACCAATCAAATCCACTTCTGACAAATAGCTAAACTGTCAACAAACAACAATTACTAGCCACTTCAACTAAAACACTAGGAATTTCAAAAGATAACTATGCAATTTCCTCAACGCATAAACATCATTTAAAATTTGCAAGATGAAATTAAATGCTCTTTCCTATATATCACATCTCATTATACTACAAACATTATGAAAACAACATTATCCTGAACAAGAGTGCCAGGGGCAAGGAAAACACATCCTAATCATCATCATCATCATGATACTACAAAACCAAAACCTATCACCCTTTCCATCAACACATCATACTAAATGTACACATCAAACATCGAGAAAGGTGGAAATCCACAACCCAAAGCAACTACAATCATCAACCATTAGTATTATATAATATCTTGCTCAACAAATCATGACAAGACAACAACATGAATGATCACACGACAATTTCCCATTGTACATAGTAAATCAAGCATAAGATTCAAATCAATAGATTAGGCAACCACGAAAGCTAAAATGAAATGAATATGAATCCTAATACATTCAATGAAAGAACAAAAGACAAAACATTCAAGTAAAAGGAAAATCATCACTAATGTCTCCCTTTGTTGACCTCCATTATTCTCCTTTCACCTTCAAGTTGTGTGGGTGTCACCTATAAATACAAGTGAATAGCAAGCAAGATGATTGCAAGAAATCAAGTTGGAAGAAACAACATAAGATTACTCGAAGTGTGGTTAGGATTGAATAAGAAATAGGATCAATTTATAGACAAATTGATAAAGGCAATAAATAGCATGAAAGATCCAAAAGAAGTAAATTTATTCAAAATTGGCAAATTGATTTGAAAGGGGCATGATTATGACATAATTGAATGACGAAAATATTGACACGTTTCTATGCAAAATGAATGACAAATTGAGAGAGATTCATGCTTCAAAATCATGAAGAATCGGCCACAAAATTTGCTTTCATAATTTGAGTAAAAGGTGCAGAAAAATTAGCTTCATGATTTAATGACAAATTGAGAAAAAATAGCTTTCAATTTATGACATGATTGAGCACAAAAAGGGGAAATTTAGTGGGAAGAGTTAGGAGGGAATAATTAGTGAGATTTTGAAATTCAAAAATTAGTAAATCAGGCAGAAAAGGGGAAATTAGATAACTAGGAAAGTGGGAAATTAGATGACACCTAATTAATAAATTTCATTTATTAATTAGTCCACAAAATTTGCCAATTAAATGATTTATTAATTGTGACATAAGACATAGGGTTCATTTATCCTAAGAGAAATATTAGTAAAATATTAATAACTAAAGAATTATTAAACCTAGAAAGGAGAAAAGTAATTAAATAGGTCAAACCAATGTCATGACACAATTAATCTGATAAATGAATGATATCTCAACACCTAAAACTAGAACTATGGACAAACATTACAATAATTTCCTCCGAGTCGTAGCACCTAAGAAACTAACGCAAAACATTTTTCAAACCAATCAAATCCACTTCTGACAAATAGCTAAACTGTCAACAAACAACAATTACTAGCCACTTCAACTAAAACACTAGGAATTTCAAAAGATAACTATGCAATTTCCTCAACGCATAAACATCATTTCAAATTTGCAAGATGAAATTAAATGCTCTTTCCTATATATCACATCTCATTATACTACAAACATTATGAAAACAACATTATCCTGAACAAGAGTGTCAGGGGCAAGGAAAACACATCCTAATCATCATCGTCATCATGATACTACAAATCCAAAACCTATCATCGTTTCCATCAACACATCAAACATCGAGAAAGGTGGAAATCCACAACCCAAAGCAACTACAATCATCAACCATTAGTATTATATAATATCTTGCTCAACAAATCTTGACAAGACAACAACATGAATGATCACACAACAATTTCCCATTGTACATTGTAAATCAAGCATAAGATTCAAATCAATAGATTAGGCAACCAGGAAAGCTAAAATGAAATGAATATGAATCCTAATACATTCAATGAAAGAACAAAAGACAACACATTCAAGTAAAAGGCAAATCATCACTAATGTCTCCCTTTGTTGACCTCCATTATTCTCCTTTCACCTTCAAATTGTGTGGGTGTCACCTATAAATACAAGTGAATAGCAAGCAAGATGATTGCAAGAAATCAATTTGGAAGAAACAACATAAGATTACTCGAAGTGTGGTTAGGATTGAATAAGAAATAGGATCAATTTATAGACAAATTGATGAAGGCAATAATTAGCATGAAAGATCCAAAAGAAGTAACTTTATTCAAAATTGGCAAATTGATTTGAAAGGGGCATGATTATGACATAATTGAATGATGAAACTATTGACAAGTTTCTATGCAAAATGAATGACAAATTGAGAGAGATTCATGCTTCCAAATGATGACAAATCGGCCACAAAATTTGCTTTCATAATTTGAGTAAAAGGTGCAGACAAATTAGCTTCATGATTTAATGACAAATTGAGAAAAAATAGCTTTGAATATATGACATGATTGAGCACAAAAAGGGGAAATTTAGTGGGAAGAGTTAGGAGGGAATAATTAGTGAGATTTTGAAATTCAAAAATTAGTAAATCAGGCAGAAAAGGGGAAATTAGATAACTAGGAAAGTAGGAAATTAGATGACACCCAATTAATAAATTTCATTTATTAATTAGTCCACAAAATTTGCCAATTAAATGATTTATTAATTGTGACATAAGACATAGGGTTCATTTATCCTAAGAGAAATATTAGTAAAATATTAATAACTAAATAATTTTTAAACCTAGAAAGGAGAAAAGTAATTAAATAGGTCAAACCAATGTCATGACACAATTAATCTGATAAATGAATGATATCTCAACACCTAAAACTAGAACTATGGACAAACATTACAAGAATTTCCTCCGAGTCGTAGCACCTAAGAAACTAACGCAAAACATTTTTCAAACCAATCAAATCCACTTCTGACAAATAGCTAAACTGTCAACAAACAACAATTACTAGCCACTTCAACTAAAACACTAGGAATTTGAAAAGATAACTATACAATTTCCTCAATGCATAAACATCATTTCAAATTTGCAAGATGAAATTAAATGCTCTTTCCTATATATCACATCTCATTATACTACAAACATTATGAAAACAACATTATCCTGAAAAAGAGTGTCAGGGGCAAGGAAAACACATCCTAATCATCATCATCATCATCATCCTACTACAAATCCAAAACCTATCATCGTTTCCATCAACACATCATACTCAATGTACACATCAAACATCGAGAAAGGTGGAAATCCACAACCCAAAGCAACTACAATCATCAACCATTAGTATTATATAATATCTTGCTCAACAAATCTTGACAAGACAACAACATGAATGATCACACAACAATTTCCCATTGTACATTGTAAATCAAGCATAAGATTCAAATCAATAGATTAGGCAGCCACGAAAGCTAAAATGAAATGAATATGAATCCTAATACATTCAATGAAAGAACAAAAGACAACACATTCAAGTAAAAGGCAAATCATCACTAATGTCTCCCTTTGTTGACCTCCATTATTCTCCTTTCACGTTCAAATTGTGTGGGTGTCACCTATAAATACAAGTGAATAGCAAGCAATATGATTGCAAGAAATCAATTTGGAAGAAACAACATAAGATTACTCGAAGTGTGGTTAGGATTGAATAAGAAATAGGATCAATTTATAGACAAATTGATGAAGGCAATAATTAGCATGAAAGATCCAAAAGAAGTAACTTTATTCAAAATTGGCAAATTGATTTGAAAGGGGCATGATTATGACATAATTGAATGATGAAACTATTGACAAGTTTCTATGCAAAATGAATGACAAATTGAGAGAGATTCATGCTTCCAAATGATGACAAATCGGCCACAAAATTTGCTTTCATAATTTGAGTAAAAGGTGCAGACAAATTAGCTTGATGGTTTAATGACAAATTGAGAAAAAATAGCTTTCAATTTATGACATGATTGAGCACAAAAAGGGGAAATTTAGTGTGAAGAGTTAGGAGGGAATAATTAGTGAGATTTTGAAATTCAAAAATTATTAAATCAGGCAGAAAAGGGTAAATTAGATAACTAGGAAAGTAGGAAATTAGATGACACCTAATTAATAAATTTCATTTATTAATTAGTCCACAAAATTTGTCAATTAAATGATTTATTAATTGTGACATAAGACATAGGGTTCATTTATCCTAAGAGAAATATTAGTAAAATATTAATAACTAAAGAATTATTAAACCTAGAAAGGAGAAAAGTAATTAAATAGGTCAAACCAATGTCATGACACAATTAATCTGATAAATGAATGATATCTCAACACCTAAAACTAGAACTATGGACAAACATTACAAGAATTTCCTCCGAGTCGTAGCACCTAAGAAACTAACGCAAAACATTTTTCAAACCAATCAAATCCACTTCTGACAAATAGCTAAACTATCAACAAACAACAATTACTAGCCACTTCAACTAAAACACTAGGAATTTCAAAAGATAACTATGCAATTTCCTCAACGCATAAACATCATTTCAAATTTGCAAGATGAAATTAAATGGTCTTTCCTATATATCACATCTCATTATACTACAAAGATTATGAAAACAACATTATCCTTAACAAGAGTGTCAGGGGCAAGGAAAACACATCCTAATCATCATCATCATCATGATACTACAAATCCAAAACCTATCATTGTTTCGATCAACACATCAAACATCGAGAAAGGTGGAAATCCACAACCCAAAGCAACTACAATCATCAACCATTAGTATTATATAATATCTTGCTCAACAAATCATGACAAGACAACAACATGAATGATCACACAACAATTTCCCATTGTACATAATAAATCAAGCATATGATTCAAATCAATAGATTAGGCAACCACGAAAGCTAAAATGAAATGAATATGAATCCTAATACATTCAATGAAAGAACAAAAGACAAAACATTCAAATAAAAGGCAAATCATCACTAATGTCTCCCTTTGTTGACCTCCATTATTCTCCTTTCACGTTCAAATTGTGTGGGTGTCACCTATAAATACAAGTGAATAGCAAGCAAGATGATTGCAAGAAATCAATTTGGAAGAAACAACATAAGATTACTCGAAGTGTGGTTAGGATTGAATAAGAAATAGGATCAATTTATAGACAAATTGATGAAGGCAATAATTAGCATGAAAGATCCAAAAGAAGTAACTTTATTCAAAATTGGCAAATTTATTTGAAAGGGGCATGATTATGACATAATTGAATGACGAAATTATTGACAAGTTTCTGTGCAAAATGAATGACAAATTGAGAGAGATTCATGCTTCCAAATTATGACAAATTGGCCACAAAATTTGCTTTCATAATTTGAGTAAAAGGTGCAGACAAATTAGCTTCATGATTTAATGACAAATTGAGAAAAAATAGCTTTCAATTTATGACATGATTGAGCACAAAAAGGGGAAATTTAGTGGGAAGAGTTAGGAGGGAATAATTAGTGAGATTTTGAAATTCAAAAATTAGTAAATCAGGCAGAAAAGGGGAAATTAGATAACTAGGAAAGTAGGATATTAGATGACACCTAATTAATAAATTTCATTTATTAATTAGTCCACAAAATTTGCCAATTAAATGATTTATTAATTGTGACATAAGACATAGGGTTCATTTATCCTAAGAGAAATATTAGTAAAATATTAATAACTAAAGAATTATTAATCCTAGAAAGGAGAAAAGTAATTAAATAGGTCAAACCAATGTCATGACACAATTAATCTGATAAATGAATGATGACAATCATGATCAAGAAGTATAATTGACAAGGACCAAAAGTTGATTCAATTGATAATGACAGAGACCAATGACAAACTGATCAAAATTGACAAAAGGATCAAATTGATAGACAACAATTGATAAAGGACCAATGACTAATCGATCCAAAATAGACGAAGATTGATAATTGATTGAGATCAATGAGGAATCGATCAAAGATTGATAAAAGGTCGACTTGATAAAGATTGCATGACAAAAGACCGATGACAAATCCATTGAAATTTGACAAGATTGATTGATAATTGAAAATTGAAAGAGAATCCAAAAGTGATCAAAATTGATTGACAATTAATCAAATATGATTAAAAATTTATTGAAAATGTTGAAGACCTAGGACAAAACCCTAACTCGATGCAAATTAGGATTGATGATGTCCAATTGACATGATAGATTGATCACAACCAATGATTGCAATTCAAGATGCAAGAGATTAGAATCAAATAGGAAAGACGCAATGTCAACAATCAATGAAGATCAAATATGTGACATAGAAGAAATGTCAATAAGATGCAAAAACCCTAAAAGGTCACACAAACATGTTACAGTATGGTGCCACAAGCGTTGATCATTTTTAGACATCAAGTTGACATCAATGACAACACATATTGCCAACATTTATAACATTTTGGAAGAAAATAATAGTTTATATCATGGGTATCTCATTCAAATTATGTAAAGATCTAATTACTATTGGCATTGACATTAAAATATATAGATTAAAACTTCAAAATTTTATCAAAAAACTTGACCAATATGCCTTGAAAAAGTTCCTAAGGCTTAAACAAAAGGTTGCTAGATTCTAAAGGATTTAAAAGGGACAAATTATCAGGTTTTTGGAAGTGGTTGAAACCCTTATGCACTACATAATTCTTGAAGCCTATTGGATATTGTTTCTACTAGGATATGTTGTTTTCATTGATGTCAACATATTCCTATGTTTTGGTGTTGCAAAGAACTGTTTTGGTGATCCAATGATTGCAGTGAGTTGATCTGGTTGGTTTATCTATTTGGGATGTTGAATCAACTAAAGATACTTCGTTCATTATTGATTCTATTGTGATATGTGATAATTTGATTGAGTTGAGGATTCTGGTATGGAGATTGGTTTTCAGTGTTCACTGTTGTAGTGTTCTGATTTTTTATTAATTGTCCTCCGGTATGATTTGAATTTTGGTTGTGGATTTGGGAGAGTGTTTTGGATATTTGTGTGTATATTCATCTTAGATGGTTTTTGTTGGGATCCAAGGACACTGAGAGGGGGGGTCAATTAGTGTTCTACCGGAAAGGGGAAATTTAACCTTATTAATACAACAACTCAACAACCTGTAAACATAAAAGAATATAACAATAAGCAACAATGAAACCACAAACATGAACACCATAACACCTGTGTAGGGTAGAAAGTGAGACTAAGTATGGAAACCTTAATCCCACTCTCAGACACACTCATGGAATACAAAAGAGCCCAGGGAGGTAATGCACATTGGCTACTTCTTATGAGAAAGAGAGAGTCGTGGATTACCTCTTTAGGTTTTCTATTCCTTTACTGTAAATGAGAGAGAGGAATGATGCACAATGTAATCTAACCTAGAAAGCAAGTAAGCAAGCAAACCATAATCTGAGAATGCATATCAAAGAACAACTAATACACTACTGAAAAGTACAAATCAGAAGGAAAAATTAGAGGTGCACCTGTGTCTCAAATCTGAGCAGAAATGTCTGAGATCAGGGTGCCACGCCATTTTCATGATTATGCAATTCACGAGCTGAAACTGATAGGAGGGATTCTAAGACCTACAAAGTGTTGTTCTGCCAAGTCTTGCTCACAGAGGGCATGACCATGGAGCCAGGCCACTATCTTAGGAAGGACCAGGGCACCAAGTCCCTATCCTTGGGGTTTCTGCCAAGATTTGCAACCCAGAACTATCCCTGTATGCTCTTCAGGTCCCGAAACTTCCAGCGACACTCGGATCCGAACCTGTACTTGAAGCCGAAAAAGAGGGTTTGGGGTGGCTATATAGGGTTTTTCCTTAGTCAAACCCCTATTTTGGTGATTTCCACCTCCATGAATAGCCGATAATGTACTGAAAATGTGTGTGCAAGATCCTAAGAATGAAAGTAAACAACGTAGAGCAACCCTAAAGAGTAAACCCTAATTGCTTATAATTGACAAAGTAAATGCTCTAAATCCATGATGTAAAGTGATGTAAAGCATGAATGTGAATCAAAATGAAGCTTACGTAAAGACATGAAATCAACATAAAACCATACCCAACCCCAAAGGGGGAGGTACAAGCCAATCATCACTCGGTGATCTCCTATTGTTCTTCTACCTCTTCAAAAGCCCCCAATTGATAAAATGATGCTTGATGAATGTTGAATTTTGTTGAAGACTTCAAAGATCTACTCTTTTGCTGCAAATAAGGCTCTGATACTCCAAAAACCTTCTCTTGGATTCTTAGAAGAAGACCCCTTCGAATGAAGAAAGAGATCTCTTAACTATGAAACCCTAGATCTTAATTTCATGTTTAGGCCAACCTAGGATTTGAATTTCTCACTGATATTTTGGGGTTAAGCATTATTATATCATAGGATTGTGTTCCCAAATTTTCAGGGAAAATTTTGCAAACCATGTGCATTCCCGCCACGGCTCGACCAAATTTTCACCAAATTTTTGGGGCCGTTAGATATGATGATATTAGAGAGCATCCCAAAGTTGCAGCTGATTTCGAGATGTTTTGATATGTGAAATCGGGCCTAAATGGTCAAACTAAGACATAATTAGGGTTTATGATTAAATGATTCATTGGAGGAATAAGATGAAAAGTAGGGTAAAGGGCCTAACTTTATAATATGTAAAGTGATGAGACATGACCTTAGATTTAATTAAATTAATTAGTTAAATTCTTAAAGGGGAATGAGAAATGCAAGATGCAAGACACACTAAGGTGGGTGCTAACCTAAGTATGAAAATGTACCACCCTAGCAAGGGTGTACAATTTACAATAATACATTTAGCCCCCACTTTAGCGGTCATATGACACTACATGCATATGCAAACTAAAGTACAGAAAAGTAAACATCATTTAAAAAAAGGATATATCCATAAGTTGTCGGACGAAGCCCCCAGCGGTATCTGCAGTACACAGTAAGGAACCACACCCTACAAATCCACATGTTAGATCACAAAATCACCTAATTCTTACTAAGGAAGGTGATGAAATTTGTGGGTAGCTATATGTCCCCCCTGTTTCGACTTGCTTATTAGTGAGGTGAAACATGGTATCATGTTTTCCACAGTAAATTATGATAAATATCTTGATGAAGGAAGTTCATAACAAGGCTTGATTTCTCATCCAAGCACATTATGGAACTAATGCAGAATTAGAGGGTGAACTCATGATTCCAATTCCACTAACAGTGTGAGAATCAAAGATTCCTAGCTCAAGATATGATAGATTGAAGAAAAAGTGCAGAAATTAGGGTTTTAACTTAAAAACATAAATTCAAAAAGTGCATAACACATAAATATGAAAGTGACATATTCATTTGTGAATTTCTAACTTTTTTGGCATTATTCACTATAGAGGAGCTCACATACAAGCCACCATACCTCGATGCTGACCTGAGCGACCTACAAGGATGGAGATCCTGCGCCAGTTCGTACTCATCGGTCGAGCGCTCGATGAGGTGAGTTGACCATCCGCTAACTCCATTTGACATTTTCATGTTTTTCATAGTTTTTAGAAGTGATGATTTCATCACCTAGTCTCAGATAGGGCCCTCCCTTTGAACACCTAGGGTTCCTAGCGCACACTAGTCCTCCTAGAGCACCATGGTTCCAAGAGGGCTCCATGGTCCCCTCTGGGTGCCATGGTCCCTTCTAGGCACAATGGTCTGAGTAGGGCCCCATGGTCCCACTAGGGCGCTCTAGTCCACTCAGGGTACCCTGGTCCCTATTTGGGGTGACCAATGGTGACACAGGATCAGGTGATGAATGTTAGAATTGATAGAATGATTGCATTGATTATGATGATGATAGATGATTGATCAATTACTAATGATAGATTGCTTTGCATTTTGCAGACACTACCATACATCTATGAGCATACCGTCGAGCTCATCTTCCAGAGCTTTCAGGAGAATATCCCAAGGCTAACAGTGGGGGATATGGAGTTATTGCAATTAGTGGACTTGTGGGATGCGATGACCCTGTCGGCCATCTAATTCCATTCTGTGATATTGATGGCACTGATGGATAGGTGGGATGCAGACACCTCGATGTTCTCACTACTTGTGGGGGACATGATGATCACCCTTAAGGATGTATACCACATTTTGTTCCTTCCCATTAGAGGAGAGACTGTGAGATATCGATCCAACCAGACAAAGGAGGATTATAGGAGAGAGTAGGTATATGCTATGGAGAGAGTGATACACAACGAGATGAGGGGCCGCTTCATGATCAGTTGGCTCCTACACCCTACTGTGAGGTTCCATTAGTGAGGAGACTCATGATTGTGACCCTTGCATTAGTTGTGTTCCCTAATGGGCTTGACACACATATGCATGAAGGACTCATCTACGCCATACGAGCTATGGAAAGACGCGGGAGAGTATACTCTTGGGGTTGGAGCATGCTTGTGCATCTCTATCATGACCTTGGGGAGTATGTGTTAAGATAGGGATGCAGCCTAATGACATGCACGCTACTACAGGTGTGGGTGTTTGAGCATATTACCTGCACTAGGCATGGTGGAGCCCCCATAGAGCTAGTCCTAGAGTAGCCTAGGGTATATGCTTGTCCTCTTACCCATGAGTAGCGATTCAACAATATCCTGTATTGGAGGTTGAGCTTTGATAGATTGACAATGGGTGGGGTCATATAGAGACCCTACCTTTGGATGTACATGTGGGAAAGGATATGTAGGCAGATGTTCAGCATGCAGAGGAACTGTCTACTATAGGGGCAGTACAGCCACATAGTCATTCCCTTCTACTTCAACAGAGTTCAGCAGTAGTTTGGGTTCGAGAAGTGTGTTCCTACTAATGTGCATGTGTACATCTGACACACACATGTGATGCCGAGGCCAGGAGCCATTCCTAGGCCTGCTAGTGATGAGATCGACATCATAGATTCAAATGGGTCAGATCAGGACATAGCGATAGATTATAGAGATGATTTAGGTGTGCACCGCATTACATCACATGGTGGGGAAGGACATACCCTACAACCATTTTCCTAGTAGACGTCCCTGGAGGGAACCTTGGACCATGGAGACAGTCAGGCGATGGAGAGGGATCCAATACATCTGAGGAGGGCTCAGATGATCAAGCTGATGACACAGAGGAGTAGGAGGTAGGTGAAGATGGAGATGATACTGAGACCAGAGGGGGAGAATAGGATGGCGATGATTTGGAGGACAGAGAAGAGGAGGACAATGAGGAGGATGATGAAGAGGAGGATGAGGATGAGGAGGATGAGGATGATAAGCAAGATGATGAGGAGGAGGAGGAGTCAAATGCAGTTCCTCATCACTCTGGGGAGTATACCATAGCCCTAGATCCCTCCCATTACAAGTAGAGAGGGAACCCATAAGGGGTCCTGATCCTAGTCCCCATCGTCCCACACCTACTATATAGAGATAGTATGAGCACAGAGAGCCTAGTGGGTCACAGTCTCAGGTAGTCATTGTCCACAATCCCTACTGGTGAGAGGGAGATTCAGGTAAGGTGTCTTGTTGTTGATTAACATATGTATCTTAGCTTCTTTAGATTTGATGATATAGAATGTTACTGATGAAAAATTTATCTCTATCTTACAGCTACCATCCAGGAGTGGTGTTCTCTGATTCAGGATGCAGTGACAAACCTTATTGTGGCTGCACACATTCCTAGTTCCTCACAGATAGCGCACAGATCCTAGAGGAATACAGGATGACATGGGGACCTTTTCTCCCATATTCGGATAGAGGTGGAGGTCCTACAAGAGAGATTATGATAGACAAAGCATGACCTAGCAGCGTCACAGACAGAGGTAGCCACATACTAAGGGATCATGATGGAGAGGGATCACAGGAGCTCCTCACAGAGTCACTCATGGTCTGCATCACGATACACCCCCATGGGACCACTCCCATGACCAGATCAGGAGGGAGCATCTAGCCACCATCCTCCAGCTACTAATCCTAGGAGATAAATTTGATGTATTGATGTATATATGATGATAGTCATGATTATGTTATTTTAATGCTTGGACAATATATGCATTGCTTAGATTAGAAGTAACATATTGAGTAATGAGCATGTATATATGATTTTAATTTCCATGTGATTGATTTCTCAATTCTTCATGATTAAATTGATACATGTGTGATTTAATTAAATAACTAAGTATTTAATCAAATGTGACTTTAATGATGTAAAAGAAGAATGTATTAAGCCTAAGAACTATATAACTAATGTAATTTAATTAACTCTAATTAAACACAACATGATATAATTATACATAACACATAAGAAATTATATAACATGCTAGCACATATTAAATGTAAATCCATTACAATTTACATAAAAAATAATCCAAGACAAACAATATAGTAATAAAACATACTTGTCAAGAATGAAGTAATGTAGACCAAACAATATAACCTCATTTAATCTTACATACTTTAATGAAGACATGCTAACATATTACCCAATTTTTAAGAGAGAAAAGACATAGAAAGAGAACAAAAAGCAAACTAGAAAGAAAGAGAAGGAACAAAAAATAGAACTAGGCATAGTATCTATGAAGGTGTATAGCATTTATGGGTTCCTCGAGAGGCGTACCTTCCATATCAGCTATCATGTAAGCACCTGATCCATATACCTCCACAACAATGTATGGTCCAAGCCAATTAGGACTGAATTTTCCCTTCTCCTTGGGTAAGGCATTCACATTGCACTGATTCTCGTAAAGGACTAAATCCCCTACTGAGAAGGAACGTTGAAAAACCTTATCATTGTAGCTTCATTGCAAATCTTTATGATACACTTTAATATACTCAATGGCACTTATATGTTTTTCATCGAGCATCTCAATTTGTTGAAGTCTTTGCTCTATATAGGAATCATCATCCACTATGCCCCTAAGAGAAACTCTCAAAGAAGGAATTTCTAACTCCAAAGGCATAATGGCATCAACACCATAAACAAGATTATAAGGAGTATAACTTGTAGCAACACATACACTCATGTGATAAGCCCACAAAGTGTAGGTCAATTGGGTATGCCAATCCTTACCATGCTTGTTTATAGTCTTTCAAAGAATTTGTTCAATTATCATGTTAGAAGACTCATCTTGACCATTTGATTGAGGATAATAAGGTGTAGAAAATTTATGTTGAATATGATATTTCTCGAGAAACTTCTTCACATCCTTATTTTGAATGACATTCCATTATTTGAAACTAAGGTGGAAGGTATCCCAAATCGATAAATACTATTTCAAAATGAATTAACAAATTAATTCAACGGTAGTGGATCGAAGAGGAACAGCTTCCACCCACTTCGTAAAGTAATCAGTGGTAGTTATGATGAAAGTATGTCCTTGAGATGAAGCAGGAGATATTTTACCAACAAGATCCAAACCCCATGTAGAAAAGGGCCAAGATGTTATCTGTGATCAAAGTTCTTGGGCAGGAGCATGGATCAAATTGCTATGTTGTTGATATTGATGACATCTTTTAACAAATGCAAAGGAATCCTTTTCCATGGTTTGCCAATAATATCCCATTTAGAGCAATCTTTGAACTAAAGACCTACCCCCAAAATTCCCCCTGCAAGCTGGTGCAGGAGCACCCTTCTAAGGTCTTCCTCCCTATGACTTTTGTTGGAATTTTGCTTCTTTAACAAGCCATGTAAATGTAATAAGAGCCAAGAGCTCATTGGTCTTGTTTAGGTCCTAGTTTAGGTCCTAGGTCCATAAGTATATGTTGAGTTTTCTTGTGGAGTAGAGGGTATGTGTGCCTTTGATGTGTTTGGGGTCCTTGTGGCATGGTTGTGTCCATAGGATAGCCCAAGGTAGGCCTAAAAGTCAAGAAAAGAAACATTGTGAAAGTTGCTCAAAAGTTGTAAAAAGTTGCATGACAACTTTTCCACCAAATAGGTGATAACCTTAACTTGGCATTGGGAACCCTAACCATGGCACACAAACTGAGGTAGAGACACCATAAGTTGTTACAAACCCTAATGTGAGGGGTTGGATGTCAGATTATACAACCAAGAGAAAAGACCTTGACTGTGACTGTGTTTTTGTTGCCAGTCGGCACAAATGGAGCATTAACAAGTTGATAATAGTTTGTTTTGCAAACTGAACAGTGTTGAGAGTCTTGTATTGAGTTTTTACTATCATTTTGAGCACTTAGGTTAGGTTCTTGTGCAGGTTTTTGTGTGTTTTGTAATTATTTTGTGAAGTTACTCTTTCACTATCCAGTTTTGGACTGTTTTGTGTAATGGATTGACAACTCCTATCCCCATTGTGGAAACACCATGAAACCATGGGGAATAGGAGTGAAGACCTTGTATAGTATCCTAGAGAAAGAAGGACCCCTGAAGATGCAGGAAATATTTTCAAAGACCCACTCCTAGGTGAGACTGGACTGTGCCCAACTAGGAAGGGTTGAAGTTGCAGAGGTCCATGAGAGCAAGGTAGGACAAGAAAGGAGGCACCCTTTGGAGGAGTTGTAGAGGGGTGTGTGGAGCACTATTGGTGAGAAGGAGGAGCTTCCATCAATCTAGATAAGGTGGAAAAGATAGAAAACCATCATTGTGACCCTAGCAGGCCTTAAAACCCTCATAAAAACCCTCAAAAACCCCAAAATTCACCTAGGGCAATGTACGAACACTTGGAGGCCCAAAACTAGGAAAATATTTGAGCCCTTGCCAAATGATTGGTATCCCTTTTGGAAAGTTTCACAAGTTTGTGCATCGTTTGCAAGAGGAAGCCCTAAAAGTCCGGAATGGAGGCCTAATTGGGCACATTCCTTGTAGCCCTATTTTGTAGGAAAGAAGCAAAATAGTGAGATAGGTAACAAAGTGGAAGGTTAAAACCTCTTGGGGGCACTTGAATGGATGGAAAACCATGTCAAAGACCTATCCTATCCTTTCTAGGACCTAAGAAGGTGTAGGAGGAGCTAAACCCTTATTAGCCTATGTGAGGGTTTTTGATGCTTATGAGTAGGTGTGACCTTAGGAGAAGTATCACAGGTTGTTGGTGGGTGGATTGGGCAAGGTCAGGGGATTCCACAGACAAGGGAAGTCTTAGAGACCCTAGGGTGTGGTTGGAACACCTGGTGATCCAAGGAGAGGATCAAGGAGCATAGACTAGGCTAGTCTATCCCATACCCATTCCCGTCAGATTGGTATCAGAGCAAGTTAAAGATTTGGAGGACCGTGCATGTCTCTATATTCTGGTGAATTAGTAGGGGAGAATATAATGGTCACTAATGCAGAGCTAGCTAGGGAGGTAGAAGAGCAAAAGGAGAAAAATAGACTCCTTGAAGATGCCATGAGTGAGATAAGGAACAAGCTGCAAGAAGTGGTTGATCAGAGAGCACAAGAACTCTGGGGTGCGAAAACTAGTGACAGAGGCAAGAAAGCCATTGATCTTGATGACATCATACTTGAACTAGACCCCTTAATCAATGAAGAACCTTTTGTAAAGGCCATTAAGGCTTTGAATACAAAATATTTTGAAGGATTGCCACATTTCAGTGGAAGGATGGACATTGACACTATCATGGAATGGATTGAGGGTATGTAGAACCACTTTGAGTTTGAAGGTGTGACAGAAGCTCAAAAGGTTAAGGTTGCCAAATCAATACTAAGGGGAGCAGCCTTGACATGGTGGAAGTACTTTCAAGAAGAGAGAGTTAGCATGGGAAAGCTACCTATTACAAACTGGAAGGCCATGGTGAGTAAGATCAAGGAGAACTACTTGCCAGAGGATTATGAAGTCCAACTTCATAAGAAGAGACAGGGATTGAAGCAGAAGAACCTTGATGTGACCTCCTACATAGAGGAGTTTCAAAAGCTTTGTCTTAGATCCAAAGTCCAAGAAGAGGAATCTATCAAGGTGGCTAGGTATCTAAGTGGCCTAAACTGGAACATTCAAGAGGAGATAAGCCTATGGACTCCTACCAATGTCCAAAAGTGTCATCAGCTTGCTGCCAAGGTGGAAGAGAGGAACAAAAGGAAGGGAGACTCCAACAACAGGGGTAGAGGTAGAGGTAGAGACCAAATGAGTCATTGAGGTGGTTACCAAAGCAAGGCAAATGAGAAAAGGAATCAAGGAGAGTCCAAGTTGACTAAACATAGTAGTGAAACCCATCCCAGAGGAGGCCATTCTAGAAGAAGAGGTGCACAAGGGGGTCTAAATAGGAGTAGAGGTACCAGTAGGGGTAATTCCTACTTTGCAACCATGAAATGCTACAACTGTGGTCAATTGGGACACCCGGCCTATAGATGCCCTGACAAGCCTACCTCACCAAACAGTGGAAAGAGGGTTGCTTATGCCCATGAAGACACATCAAGTAGCAAAACACCTGAGATGGACCATATTGAATAAGAAATTGGAGAGGATGTGATGTTCAATAGAGTCTTGATAAGACAATCGGTTAAGGATGAACCTAAGCATAGGCGAGCATTGTTTAGGGTGAGATGCAAAATATTTGGTAAAGTTTGCAAGGTGATAGTTGATTCAGGGTCAACTGATAATATCATATCAGATGAGGTAGCCAAGAAGTTGAAATTTACAAAGATACCCCACACTAGCCCTTACAAGGTGACTTGGTTGAATCAAGGACAGAGTATGCTTGTCAATGAACAGACTTGGGTAGAGTTCTCTATTGGATGATACAAGGATAAGATCCTTTGTGATGTGTTACCCATGGATTCTTGTCATCTGTTGCTAGGTAGACCCTAGAAATTTGATAGGAAGATGAACTATGATGGAGAAGAGAACTCCATTTCCTTCAAGAAGGATAGCAAAACCTTTAAGATTCAGTCTCTGACAGAGAGTGATGAGGGAACCTCAAGAACACCTAGTGTCTTACTTAATACTATTAAAGAGTTCTTACACCTGCTACATGAAGAGGAGATAGCGGGATGTGCCGTCTTTGTGAAGCCAAAGGAGGAGGAAGATAAGTTGCAGACAGAGGTACCTAAGGAGGTAAAACAAATGTTGCAAGAGTATAAAGATATAGTGAGTGATGGAGCACCTACAACACTTCCACCAAGAAGGTCTATTAGCCATCAAATAGACTTTGTACCCGATGCATCCCTGCCCAATAAAGCAGCATATAAGCTCACACCTGACCAAAATAAGGAGGTGGCAAGGCAAGTGCAGGAGTTGTTGGATCAAGGACTGATCAAGAAGAGAATTAGCCCATGTGCAGTCCCAGTAGTACTAGCAACCAAGAAGGGAGGCAAGTGGAGACTTTGTACTGATTCAAGGGTAATCAATAAGATCACCATAAGGTACAGATTCCCTATACCTAGGATAGAGGATTTGATGGACTATTTAGGAGGTACCATGTATTTTACCAAGTTGGATCTTAAAAGTGGTTATCATCAGATTAGAATTAAGGAGGGTGATGAGTGGAAGACCACTTTTAAGACCACAGAAGGGTTGTATGAATGCCTTGTGATGCCATTTGGACTTACCAATGCCCCAAGCACCTTCATGAGGTTGATAAATGAGTTGTTGAAGGACTTCACAGGCAGGTTTGTGGTAGTATACTTAGATGACATACTCATCTATAGCAGAACCAAAGAGGAGCTCCTTGAACATTTGAGGTTAGTCCTAGAGAGGTTGCATGAAGAGAAGTTGGAAATCAACTTAGAGAAGTGTGACTTTTTGAAGCAAGAGTTAGTCTACCTAGGGTTTGTGGTGTCTAAGGGAACCTTGAAGGTGGATCCAAGCAAAGTGGAGGCAATCTTGAATTGGCTTGCCCCTAAAACAGGGACTGAAGTTAGGAGTTTCCATGGTTTATCCCAATTCTATAGGAAGTTTGTGAGGAACTTCAGTGGCATATGTGCACCAGTACTTGACACCATAAAAGGAGGCCTTAAAACTAAGTTCAAATGGATTGATCAAGCTGATAAAGCATTCCAATTATTGAAGCAAGAAGTAGCCACAAAACCCATCCTACTCTTACCTACTTTTGACAAACTATTCACATTGGAGTGTGATGCAAGTGGCATTGCAGTAGGGGGTGTATTGAGCCAAGAGGGAAGGCCTATGGAATTTTTCAGTGAGAAGCTTAATAAGGCAAAGAAGAGGTATTCTGCATTTGATATAGAGTTGTATGCACTAGTTCAGTCTCTCAAGAAGTGGAGGCATTACCTACTCCCAATGGAATTTGTGGTGTTCACAGTTAAACAGGCTTTGAGTTACATCAACACTCAAGAGAAGCTTAGCAATAGACATTTGAAGTGGATGGAGTACCTCCAATCCTTTACCTTTACCATCAAGCATAAAAAAGGGCAACTTAACAAGGTGGCGGATGCTTTAAGCCAGAAGTTGTTGACTGTCCAAGAACTACAATTGCAGAGCATAGGGATAGAAGGTTTCAAGGATCTCTATGAAGAGGATGAGGACTTCTCATCAGCCTACAAGGTCTACAAGGAGTTTGAGAATCATTTTCATGGTGAGTATGCAGATTACACTCTTCAAAATGGTCTCTTGTTCAAAGGCAATCAGTTATGTGTACCTAGAGGATCCATGAGAGAAAATCTCATACAAGAGAAACACAATGGTAGTCTAAGTGGAAACTTTGGAGTCAATAAAACTTTGGATCTAGTACAAGGGTACTACTATTGGCCTAGGTTGCCAAGGGATGTGAAAAGGTATGTGGAGCAATGTGGTGTGTGCCAAAGGGCAAAAGGAGGATCAAGTAATGCAGGCCTCTATCAACCATTGCCGGTCCCAAATAGGCCTTGGGAGTGTGTGAGCATGTACTTTGTGGTAGGACTCCCCAAGACAAAAACAAGTATGGATAGCATCTATGTGGTGGTAGACAGATTTTCTAAGATGAGCCATTTTATTCCATGTAGAACTACTCATGATGCTAGTTATATTGCACATCTCTTCTTTAAGGAGATTGTAAGGATTCATGGACTCCCATTAAGTATTGTTTCAGATAGGGATAGAAAGTTCATGGGTCATTTTTGGCAAACCTTATGGAGAAGACTAGGGACTAATTTATCATTCAGCTCAGCTTACCATCCACAAACTGATGGTCAAACTGAAGTCATTAATAGGGTGTTAGGCAACTTGTTGAGGTGTCTAACCAAGGAGTATGGGAAAACATGGGATCTAGTTATTCCACAAGATGAGTATGCCTACAATGACAGTGGAAATAGGACCACTGGAAGGAGTCCTTTTGAGGTTGTCTATGGCAGACACCCAAGCAGGGTGTGTGAACTAAGAGAACTTGGTTCCATGGAGATGAAGAGTGGGCAAGCAGAGGACTTCACACAAACCATCAAGGAAGTACAAGAACAGTTCAAGAGAGCCATCCTAGAGTCTACTCAAAAACTGAAAGCAAAAGTGGATGAAAGAAGGAGAGAGGTTCAATTCAAAGTGGGTGACTATGTGATGGTCCATTTAAGAAAAGCTAGAATGCAAAGCGGCAAGCCTACTAAGCTACAAATGAAGAGGGCAGGACCTTGTAAAATTCTGGCCAAATATGGTGAAAATGCCTACAAGGTGGATCTTCCTTCAGATTTGACTATATCACTAGTCTTCAATGTTGCTGATTTGATACTATACAAAGGTGAAATAGCAGGGCAAACTGAGAATCAAGCCAAGGTATTGCAGGACTTGGATGTGAATGTCTTACCTCAAGTGAAGTAACCCAAAGTAGAGGAGTTCTTGGAGTCAAGGGTGAAGAAGTCTACTAGACACCAGGTCTACATGGATCACTTGGTGAAGTGGGAAGGTCAGCCTAAGTCTGAAGCCACTTGGGTTGAAGAGGGTAGGTTCAAGAAACTTGATATTGACCCGGCTCTCATTTGTCCCCTAGTTCCTTAATTTTGTGCAGAGGGGGAGTATGGTGTAGGAGAACCCTTCTAAGGTCTTCCTCCCTATGACTTTTGTTGGAATTTTGCTTCTTTAAGAAGCCATGTAAATGTAATAAGAGCCAAGAGCTCATTGGTCTTGTTTAGGTCCTAGTTTAGGTCCTAGGTCCATAAGTCTAGGTTGATTTTTCTTGTGGAGTAGAGGGTATGTGTTCCTTTGATGTGTTTGGGTTCCTTGTGGCATGGTTGTGTCCATAGGATAGCCCAAGGTAGGCCTAAAAGTCAAGAAAAGAAACATTGTGAAAGTTGCTCAAAAGTTGTAAAAAGTTGCATGACAACTTTTCAAAGTTGTCATACAACTTTTCCACCAAATGGGTCATAACCTTAACTTGGAATTGGGAACCCTAACCATGGCACACAAACTAAGGTAGAGACACCATAAATCGTTGCAAACCCTAATATGAGGGGTTGGATGTCAGATTGTACGGCCAAGAGAAAAGACCTTGACTGTGACTGTGTTTTTGTTGCCAGTCGGCACAAATGGAGCATTAACAAGTTGATAATGGATTGTTTTGCAAACTAAATAGTGTTGAGAGTCTTGTATTGAGTCTTTACTATCATTTTGAGCACTTAGGTTAGGTTCTTGTGCAGGTTTTTGTGTGTTTTGTAATTATTTTGTGAAGTTACTCTTTCATTGTCCAGTTTTGGACTGTTTTGTGTAATGGATTGACAACTCCTATCCCCATTGTGGAAATACCATGAAACCATGGGGAATAGGAGTGAATACCTTATATATTATCCCAGAGCAGGCCCCTTGAAGATGCAGGAAAGCTTTTCAAAGACCCACTCCTAGGCGAGACTGGACTGTGCCCAACTAGGAAGGGTTGAAGTTGCAGAGGTCCATGAGAGCAAGGTAGGATAAGAAAGGAGGCACTCTTTGGAGGAGTTGTAGAGGGGTGTGTGGAGCACCATTGGCGAGAAGGAGGAGCTTTCATCAATCTAGATAAGGTGGAAAAGAGAGCAAACTATCACTGTGACCCTGGCAGGCCTTAAAACCCTCATAAAAACCCTCAAAAACCCCAAAATTCACCTAGGACAGTGTACGGACACTTGGAGGCCCAAAACTAGTAAAATCTTTGAGCCCTTGCCGAATGATTGGTATCCCTTTTAGGAAGTTTCACAAGTTTGTGCATCATTTTCAAGAGGAAGCCCTAAAAGTCCGGAATGGAGGCCTAATTGGGCACATTCCTTGTAGCCCTATTTTGTAGGAAAGAAGCAAAATAGTAAGATCGGTAACAAAGTGGAAGGTTAAAACCTCTTGGGGGAACTTGAATGGATGGAAAACCATGTCAAAGACCTGTCCTATCCTTGCTAGGAGCTAAGAAGGTGTAGGAGGAGCTAAACCCTTATTAGCCTATGTGAGGGTTTTTGATGCTTGTGAGTAGGTGTGACCTTAGGAGAAGTATCACAGGTTGTTGGTGGGTGGATTGGGCAAGGTCAAGGGATTCCACAGACAAGGGAAGTCCTAGAGACCCTAGGGTGTGGTTGGAACACCTAGTGATCCAAGGAGAGGATCAAGGAGCATTGACTAGGCTAGTCTATCCCATACCCATTCCCATCACAAGCACCTGAATGTGCCTCTTCAAGAGCAATAGGGACTTCAGCCTTGTTTAAGAATCAAAGAAGAAGACCATTATAACCCCTCCTATAAAGGACATTAGAAAGAATAATGTATCTAGCAGCCAATTTGCAAATCTTGGTCCTAACATTCTTATTCACAGATTCATAAAAGGTACCATCACTCAAATATCTCACGATATATGAGTACCATTCGTTAGAATCTATAATGCAACAATATGCCATATCACTAGGATTATCAGCAATATTCGGGGTAGTGAGGTTGTGAATAGTGAATTTAAAATCTACCACGGGATCCTCTAGAGACACAAGGGAGGCAGCACATGTCATCACGTCAGCATGTTGATTATCTTTTCGAGGAACAAGCTCCATGGTATAAGAATCAAATTTTTACAAGGATAAAGCTAGATATTTATATTGTGATAATTTGTCTTGCTTATCTTGATAAACTCCTATCACTTGTCTTATGATTAGTTGAGAATATCCATAAATATATAGATGTTTCACACTTAACACCAAGGGTGCTTTAATTCAAGCTATAAGAGCTTCATATTCAACAATCTTGTTGATACATAAGATATTGAGACGATATGATAAAGGAATAGGCTTCTTTTTAGGAGAGATTAAGACCACCCATACCCTCGATCCTGTATGACACTTGGAGCCATCAAAGTAAAGTTCCCAAGTCTCATCAACCTCAATGGAAAGAATGTATTCATTGGGAAAAGACTCTGGATTAGGTAGAGAGAAGGGTGAAGGAGAATCAACTAAGTGACCAGTCAATGCCTGAACATTTATTGCCTTTTGTGAGACAAACTTAAGGTCAAACTCGGTCAACATCATAACCCACTTAGCTAAGCGTCCGGAAATATCAGTTTTAGAGAAAATATGTTTAAGAGGATCAAATTTAATGATAACATGGATCTTAGAATTCAAGAGATAATGCCTCAACTTTTGAGTTGCAAAGAATAAAGTAAGGCACCATCTTTCTATCACAGAATATCGGACTTTGTAATTAAGTAGAGTGTGGCTTATGTAATAAACTAGACATTCTCTACCATCCTTATCACATTGTGCCAATAAGGTTGCAAGAGCTTGAGGGGAAGTAACAGTGTATAAAAGAAAATGCTTAGTCGGATTACCAGGTTGAAGAATGGGAGGATTGGCCAAATACGTTTTTAAGTCTTTGAATGCTTGATGACAATCCTCATTCCATTGGAAAGTGATATTCTTTTTAAGTAATTGTGTGAAGGGAAAGGTATGATCTGCAAGTTGAGAGACAAACCTACAAATAGCTTGGATCTTTCCTTGCAAAATTTTTAGTTGAGAAACATTCTTAGGAGGTGGCATGTTGACAATACCACCTATCTTCTTCATATCCACCTCAATGCCACGATGTGAAACTATGAATCCTAATAGTTTGTCACTATCCACACCAAAAATATATTTTTCGGGGATTCAAACGCATGTTATACTTACGAATTCTCTCAAAGATTTGACAAAAGATCTTAACATGATCTATACGAAGAGCGGATTTGGCTAAGATGTCATCAACATAATCTTCTAAATTATTATGCATATAATCATTAAAGATGACTATCATAGCACGTTGATAGGTTGCACCTGCGTTTTTCAATCCAAAAGGCATCACAATCCAACAAAATGTACCCCAAGGAGTGGTGAAAGCAGTTTTATATTGATCTTGGGGATTGATGAAGATTTTATTATATCCTAAGAAACCATTCATAACGGATAGTAAAGCATGTGTGCTACCAAATCCACTATCATATCGATATTTGGGAGAGGAAAGTAACCTTTTAAAGAGGCCTTGTTTAGATCTTGAAAATTTGTACACATCCTAATATTGTTTTCATCTTTAGCCATAGCTACAATGTTTGAAATCCATGGGGAATAATCAATAGGATGAATGAACCCATCATCTAACAATTTGTCAATCTTAGCTTTAACAAGTAATGCCACTTTAGGGTGAATCTTACAAATCTTTTGCTTCACAGGTTTAGCATAAGGAATTAGGACAATGTTATAAGTGTCAATCTTAGGATCTATGCCAGGCATGCCAGAATATATCCAAGCAAAGATCTTAGGGAATTCATGTAACAACTCCACATACTATTTTTTCTCTTCTTCGTCAAGTCATTTCCCTATCTTGATGATCTTATCTTCAACACAAGGATCCATCTTGATATCAATGGTGTCATTCATTAGGAGATTGACTTGTTGAGGAGAATATTTCAATTGACGAAATTATTTAACTATCTTATCGTTATTTCTTTCTTTCTTAAAGTAAGCTTCCGCATTTAGACAATAGGGAAAACTGCAGTTATGGCGATAACAAGGAAGGTTGTCATAACCTCCCAAGAATTCAACTAAGGAATCATCAGTATAAAAAACATCCAAATCAAAGATACAAGAAGAGTCATAGTCAATATATTCTAGATATTTTAGTGAGAGAGAAGCAGAAATGACATTAACACTAATAGATGGTCTCTTAGAGGCTTTAGTATGCTTGAAAGGATCATAACCAAGCCCAAATGTCATATCACGAAAGTTGTTTTCCAAGGGAACCTTAACCCCTTGTTCTTAAGCACCATATCCATTTTCATTATATCCACACCTAGTGAAGATGTGAAAACCAGGACCATAAATATCAGTCATTTCCAAAGAACAAGGAGGATTTTCAAAAAATTAAGGATCAAAATCTTCTAGACCAGAAACTAAGGGAGTTGAAATTTGAGAAGCCGCCACGAAGTTATTAATCAATGGCCTAGACAAAGTATATTAATTTTTAGGTTCTTCTTCTTTCTTCTTTTCAACCTTAGGTACTCTAGGGGGAATCATGTATTCCCCTACTAAAGTAGGATTGAAATCAAGGGATCCACAATCATCTTCTGCAAGAATCCTTTCAAGAGAGAAAGTGCTCTCAATCACATAATCGGGCTAAGAAGACTCTTCCTCAAGAACCTTAGGTCCACTTGAGGAATTATTGGGGATCGGTCTAGATATAGGAGATAGGTTTGATGAACTGGTCACACTAATCAGAGTAGAAGCTTTAGAGGAAGTGTCTAAGATAGTTGGGAAAGAATTTATTGATGAGGATTTAGAACTTGATGTTTGTAAACAAGCCTAAAATCTTGTGTCACCTAACAAGGTGTATGTTGTATTGTTGTGAATGTACTTGATTTGCCTATGAAATATAGAGGGAACAACTTGCATGTTATGAATCCAAGGACTCCCTAGTAACAAGTTGTATGTCAACTCCCCAGACATGGCATGGATAGGTGTGGGTAAAGTAATAGGACCTACCTTGATAGGAAAGGTGATGATACCTAATGAATATTTAACAACATTATCAAAGCCATAGATGGTGAGAGAATCGAGCTTAATAAGAGATGTATCAACATTGATATTATGCAACAAATTAATGCTACAAACATTAAGGATAGAACCATTGTCCACTAGTGTTCGTCTTATCGCACTGTCATTTATAATGACCACAATCATTAATGTATCATATTATTGTTGAACTTCACTAGAGGGCAGCTCATCTTGTATAAACACAATCTGAGCCTTAGGTGTTGTAATAGAGCGAATCAAGGAAGTCATATTATTGGATGTCACTGCATGTGGAACATTCAATGTTTTCAAGGCATCTTATAGCATTCCATGATGAGTCGAGGAAGTTTGAAGAAAATCCCAATGGGATATCTTGGTAGGAGTAGCTTTAAGTTGTTTGATAGGATCATATTCCTTACCAAGGGTTTGTGAAATACGAGGTGCTTGAGGAAGAATGAGTTGAGGATTAGGTAGAGGATTTAGAACAACCAAAGGAGGGTTAGGTTCCCTATTGTTTCTCATGTTATAGGAATGGGCAACTACATTATAACTCTCCTTAGTTAGTTGTCTAGCATATCTATAAGGACTAAGCATGGGCAACTGCATTATAACTCTCCTAAGTTAGTTGTCTAGCATAGCTATAAGAACTAAGTATTATAACTCTCCTTAGTTAGTTGTCTAGAAATGCAAATGAAATTGGATTCATGTTGGGTTCACCAAAGATGTGTAGAGTAAAAAATGAGACTAAGTATGGAAACCTTAATCCCACTCTCACACACACTCATGGAATACGAAAGAGCCTAGGGAGGTAATGCACATCAGCTACTTCTTATGAGAAAGAGAGAGTCTTGGATTACCTCTTTAGGTTTTATATTCCTTACTATAAATGAGAGAGAGGAATGATACACAATGCAATCTAACCTAGAAAGCAAGTAAGCAAGCAAACCCTAATCTGAGAATGCATATCAAAGAACAGCTAATACACTGCTAAAAAGTACAGATCATAAGGAAAAATTAGAGGTGCACCTCTGTCTGAAATCTGAGCAGAAATGTTTGGGATCAGGGTGTCACGCCACTATCTTGATTCTGTAATTGTGGAGCTGAAACCAACTACAAAGTGTTGTTTTGTCAAGTCCTATTGATAGAGGGAATGACCATGGAGCCACGCCACTATCCTAGGAAGGACCAAGGCACCATGCCCCTATCCTTGGGGTTTCTACCAAGATCTACAACCCAGAATTATCCCTGTATGCTCTTCTGGTCCCAAAACTTCCAGCGATGCTCGAATCTGAACCTGTACCTGAAGCTGAAAAAGAGGGTTTGGGGTGGCTATATAGGGTTTTTCCTTATTAAAACCCCCGTGATGGTGATTTCCACCTCCATGAATAGTCGATAATGTACTGAAAATGTGTTTTCAAGAAACTTGTGTGTGTGCAAGATCCTAAGAATGAAAGTAAACAACCTAGATCAACCCTAATGCTTATAATTGACAAAGTGAATGCTCTAAATCCATAATGCAAAGTGATATAAATCATGAATATGAATCAAAATAAATCTTATGTAAATACATTAAATCAACATGAAACCATACCCAACCCCAAAGAGGGAGGTACAAGCCAATCGTCAGTCGGTGATCTACTATTGTTCTTCTACCTCTTCAAAAGCCCCCACTTGATAAAATGATGCTTGATGAATATTTGATGGATGAATGTTGAATGTTGTTGAAGACTTCAAATATCTACTCTTTCACTACAAAGAAGGCTCTAATACTCCAAAAACTTGCTCTTAGATTCTTAGAAGAATACCCCTTCAAATGAAGAAACAGAGCTCTTAAGTATGAAACCCTAGATCTTAATTTCATGTTTAGGCCAACCTAGGATTTGAATTTCCCACTGATATTTTTGGATTAAGCATTATTATATCATAGGATTGTGCTCCCAAAATTTTGGTGAAATAGTTGTGGACCATGTGCATTCCTGCCATGGTCCAACCAACTTTTCACCATATTTTTTGGGCTGTTAGATATGATGATATTAGAGTGCATCCCAAAGTTACAGCTGATTTCAAGATGTTTTGATATGTGAAATCGGGCCTAAATGGTCAAAATGAGACATAATTAGGGTTTATGATTAAATGATTCATTGGAGGAATAAGATGAAAAGGGGCACACTTAGGGTAAAGGGCCCAACTTTATAATATGTAAAGTCATAAGACATAACCTTAGATTAATTAAATTAGTTAATTAAATTCTCAAAAGGGAATGAGAAATGCAAGATGCAAGACACACTAAGGCGGATGGTAGCCTAAATGTGAAATTGTACCACCCTAGCAAGGGTGTACAATTTATGATATTACTACACCATAGATTTATACGTGGAAAACACCAAAGAGGAAAAACCACAGTGGGGTTGGAGACCAACAATATCTATCCTTTGATCAGATGAATAAATATTACAATAAGGGGCCTGCACATCCAAGAAGGCCAACAACCTAGAGCACACTTCTCATCACAAAAGGAGTCTCACTGACTAAAAAAAACATCAAACAATAATCCAGAATGAAGATTGAACTTGCAAGTATAGCATCTCCCATGCCTGAGTACAGTTCCGGTTGAGCTTAATACCAGAGGCCTTAAACCTCTTCCACAAACCCAATTTGATTACCTGTGATCAACCAAGTCCTCTGCATGAATGATTACAAATTTTTTTGCATAATCCCATACCTTACATGACCTCCTATGATCTCATATTATCTACAAAGAGATCTTACTTCATATATACACCAACTCAAAACCTAAACAATTAGGTCAGCCACCTAAAAGATAATACAATAAATACATAACTTAAACCCATAATCTAATGATCAACCAAGTCGACCAAAGACCGAAACAACATAATCCAATCAATGGATCCAACCAGTAACGCATCAACCCACACGTTACACAATTGGTCCATAACCTAGCAGAATAACCACTGGACCTATAATAGGTTGCCATAAACCAAATGAAACACCACAAACAACTGGAACACAAACATGAAAACCAATGGCATCTGGAGAACCTTCTAGAAGCTACACAAACACCACTTATACATAATATCAAAAGATCTTCAACAAGGCTCTCCCGATGAAACCCTCACCGATAACCAAAAGGCTTACTAGAACAAGTGATAGCTTACAAATCATCAAATCCCAAACCAACTGAATGTGCTAGACAATAGGAATGCATGAATAATAGATCTAAGCCAAAGCATACCGGAGTATACCAAATCAACATGATCATACCAACCTGAAACCAAACATCCTACCGAGACCAATAGGATACCGATAAATAGCCAAAGAAGTTAGTGTTGGAATCAATGAAAAACATCAATGCAATACTTAATAAATTCCTCCAAATTTCCAACAATATCCCCCTTTGTCATTAATGGAAACACTAGATGTGAAGAACATCCAAGTGCCAAGAAATGCCAAATAAGTCTTCTGCAATGGAAGACAGCCAACAATCTCCCACAACATGATATGACAATGAGGTTTTAAAAGAACCAAACTCCCCCAAAGGGATACAACCAATCTGAAATTTTGTTTCTCCACCTTGTGTCAATAATCTTCCCCTTAGATTGATATCTTTGTTAAGCTTTGTATTTCACATAAATATCTCTCCCCCTAATGTATATAACTCCTTAAGTTTCTCACATGAATATCTCTCCCCCTTTGCCATCAATGCCAAAGATCTGACATAAATATCAAAGCAAAATCATAAACCACTAAATCACAAGAATAACTACTCCCGCAGGGTAGTAGCATCACCACATCAATCCAGAATGAATGATAGCTCTGATAATGCATTCGAGACTGTTACCAAATAGCATCACTCAGTCTCTACCAGAGGGGCAGAAAACCTCAACCTATCTCTCAAATGCTCAAATGATTCCTTCAACCAATCTGACTTCATTTGCTTCCACCTCCTCCCTCATAAAATTATAAATGATAGAAATATCAAATTCTTTGATATGTAAATAACAACAGAGTTATTACAATGGATAACTATAGGTACATTACAATCCAGCTTTATATCCTCCAACATATGCTTCATCTATAGAACTTGTGTACAGTTAGTAGCAGCAACAACATACTCATCTTCCACAATAGATAAAGAAGTACATGATTGTTTCTTGTTGATCCATGAAACAAGATTCTTTCCAAGAAAGAAAGCTTCAATAGATGAGCCTATCTGGTTACCTATATCTCTAGCCCAATCCTCATCTGAACATGCTCAAAGTGTAAAGTCATCATAAAACAAAAACCATACCAGATAATCCTTAAAAATGTCTGAAAATCCTAGCTACCAAAGCAAGGATTCAACATAATCAATTCCTTCCTTCCGAGAATATCCATTGCAAACCAATCAAGCCTAGTTCCAATAACATCCAAGACCATGTGTTGTCATTTTCTAACTGATCTAATTCCTCTTTCATAGCTTTCATCCAACATTCATCCTTACAAGCTTCAATAACTGATGTCGGCACAAAAGAAATTAAGCATACCTCATCAGCTGCCAACCTTCTTCTTCTACAATTATCTGATATTCTAAAAAAAATCATCCTTACATACCTAGGAGTCTTTTGACTTTTTGTTCCTCTTCCCTGATCTTCAACTACTGTTCAATTTTTTGATACAGCCGAAGTAACTAGTTCAGCATTTTGTTCCAATAAAGTTGGTACCGGTTCAGTTAAGACCATTTCCACTACCAATTCTTGCTCACAAATTCAGATTTGACTTTTATTCTTCTCATCCACCTTGACATTAGTGTTGTCCACAAATCTCTGCAATCTTTTGATATAACATCTATATGCTTTGCATTCATTAGAAAAACCAATCAATATTCCTTCATCACATCTAGGATTAAACTTGCCAATGAAATCATCTCTCTAGATATAACATTTACTACCAAAGATTCTGAAGTACTTAACTGTAGGTGTATGAACAAACCATAACTCATAAAGTGACTTATCGGTAAACCAAACTAGATTAACGATCAAAGATCCAATAAATCTTTGTCGGTTAACCTTCAAACTGACTTCTCCAAAGATCTGAAATAGGCTTTCAGACCACTACCAGGGGCAATGCAAGATTTGTCATCAAGTTGCCTCCCCCTAAGGTGAATGCCTTAGTTACCGGATGACTTTCCTATCGGTGTAGGAACATTTTTCTTTGTCGGTTGAGTAACCAAGGTATATCCTTTAGCCAAATGAACTTCTAGGGCAATTGATTCTACCTCTTGAGCCTCAGACTTCATAACCCACTTCTTCTCATGCTCGTTCTAAGTGTCATCAACCTTTTTCTTTCCCTTCTCATTAGATTTATCACTTCCTTCCTGTAGGTTCTTGCTTCTGCAAAATTTATAAATATTTCCTACTTCGTTGCATGCATAACAAGTGACATTATTCTTCTAAATTGCCTTTTCGTAACCTTGACCATTCATTGACTTGCGTTGATTAGCCATATGTCCAAACTTTCCACATGCATGACATTTCACATTCATTCTACAATCTTCTATCCTTTTACCATACTTCTTACACTTTGAACAGTGACTAGGAACTACATTATTATTTTGGTTTTCTCTATTTCTACAATGCCTAGTCATATGACCAAATATATTGTAAACAAACCATCTACCATTAAACTTATGTGCATTGGGTTGCCTTAGCGGTGACCTCTGATTCTGGTTGACCTTCTGATCTTCATTTGCAGTACTAGAGCTTTCTCCATGCTCAAATCCAAGACCTCTAGTGTCTCCAGTGTCCCTTTGATCCTTCAATAATTCATCAACCTTAGCAAAACTAACTTTGAACTTATCTTTGTATTTATTTGTAATTGTCAAATCATCTCTTAGGATTATTACCATTCTTTCCAATTCATGCTCATTGTTCTGTGATTGCACCAATTCAGTTCTCAACACATCATTTTCATGAACCAACCTATTGCATTCCTCAGATCTATCTTTCTAAGATATAGAAAGATTTTCTTCATTCTTCTTCCAGTCATCAATCTCCATGGACATCCTCATAGTTAGGGCTTGCATTTCATTCTTCATGGCCATATTCTCCTAACTCAACTTCTGACATTGTTCCCTAAGGGAATCCTTCTCTTCATCATCCTGATTTTGTAAAAGTTCCTTCCTTTTAGCTTGGGCAAATGACAACCTCTCCAACAAAGTAAAAATGAATTCCTTTGTAGATCTCAACTCATCTTGCATCTTCATGTTCCTCAATCTTTCAACATCATAGTATTCAAGTGCTTCTTGAGTTCCTTCCTTAAACTTAACTCCATATATTATGGATATAGGATCTTCCTCAAGTTGTTAGACTTCCTCCGAGGTACCAGGCTCTAATAACAATTGTTGGGGTCTAAGAACACGGAGAGGGGGGGTGAATCAATGTTCTACCGGAAGGGAGAAATTTAACATTATTAATACAACAACTCAACAACCAATTCCATAAACCAAAGCATACCGGAGTATACCAGATTAATATGATCATACCAACCAAAAACCAAACATCCTATAGGGACCAATAGGATACCGGTAAACAGATAGAGTAGCTAGTGTTGGAATCAATGACAAACATCAATTCAACACATAATCAATTCCTCCAAATTGCCAATAGGTTTGTGATTTTATGCTCCATAAGCTATCTTTCTTATCCGAGTTGTTGTTGATCAGTGTTCTTGAGTGTTAGTGTGTTGATCGATGAAGATTTGAATAAGTGGTGTTGGTGTCGCTATTAAGGATGGTTCTAATGTGCTTGTTGGTGTTTCCTAATCATGCCCTATTTTTTTTGGTGGTTCATATTGATCTCTGTGCAAGTTATTGAAGATCTTTTGGCTCCGATGATATTCTTTGTGTTATGCGGTATTTTTGGTGGTGTAGCGTGTTGCGGTTGATCTTGGTAAGATTTTTGATGGTGGTGAGTGGTTGGAGAGCTTATTTGGGTTCATGCTATGTTATCTATGGAATTGTCTTGATCCATTGGTTGATCTATGTATGATATGATGTAATTTTAATTACATGTTAAGGGTTTGGTCGACCTTGTAGTCAAGGTTAATAATTTGTATATATAGCTTTTATATTTGTGGTTCAGTGATGTATAGGTCTTGTGTCTATATTATCAGAGAGTGGTATATGAGAAAATAAGTGAATTTATCTTTCGGTGTGGTGTATTGAGTAGAGATTGTTTCAGGGTAGACAAATGTGCTTAACTGGAACTGTCATCAAGCATTAATAGATGTTATCTATGCAGTTCATCTTAACTAGATTGTAGTCTGAATATTTTTTAAGGTAGTGAACCTTCCCTAAGGATTGTAGCATTTTGGGTCATTGTAATTTGAGCAGTGAGCTCTAGGTAGTGTGCCTGATTGCATGTGTATTCCCCATTGTGATATTTACACATACTACTACAAAGTATCATCTTATTGTCGGTAGGTTCCCACTGTGGTTTTTCCCTTAATTGGGTTTTCCACATCAAAATATTTTGTTTCGGTAAAGTTTCTACCGGTTTAGTTAAGACCATTCCACTGCCAGTTCTTGCTCACAAATTTAAATTTGACTTTTATTCTGCTCATCCACCTTGACATTAGTGTTATCCACAATTCTTTGCAATCTTTTGATATAACATCTATATGCTTTGCATTCATTAGAATAACCAATAAATATTCCTTCATCACATCTAGGATTAAACTTTCCAATGAAATCATCTCTCTAGATATAACATTTACTACCAAAGATTCTGAAGTACTTAACTGTAGGTGTATAACCAAACCATAACTCATAAAGTGACTTACCAGTAAACCAAACTAGATCAAAGATCAAATATGCAATAAATCTTTGTCAGTTAACCTTCAAATTAGCTTCTCCAAAGATCTGAAATATGCTTTCATACCAATAATAGGGGCAATGCAAGATCTATCATCAATTTCCCTCCCCCTAATCCAAATGCCTTAATTACCGGATGAATTTCCTAGCGGTGTAGGAAAATTATGCTTTGTCGGTTGAGTAACCGGGGTATATCCTTTAGCCAAATGAACATCTAGGGTAATTGATTATGTCGGTTGAGCCTCAGACTTCAAAACCCATTTCTTCTCATGCTCCTTCTAAGTGTCGCCAACCATCTACTTTCCCTTCTCATTAGATTTATCACTTCTTGTCGGGAGGTTATTACTTCTACAAAATTTAGCAAGATGCCCTACTTCGTTGCATGCATAACAAGTGACATTATTCTTTTTAATTGCCTTACTATAACCTTGACCATTCCTTAACCTGCTTTAATTTGCCATAAGTCCAAACTTTCCACATGTGTGACATTTTACATTCATTCTACAATCTTCTGTCCTATGACCATACTTCTTACAATTTGAACACTGACTGGGAACTGCATAATTATTCTGATTTTCTCTATTTCTACAATGCCTATCCATATGACCAAATATATTGCGAACAAAGCATCGACCATTAAATTTATGTGAATTGGTTTTCCTTATCAGTGACCTCTGATTCTGGTTGACCTTCTAATCTTGATTTGCAGTACCAGAGCTTTCTCCATGCTCAAATCCAAAACCTCTAGTATCTTCAGTGTCCCTTTGATCCTTCAATAATTCATCAAGCTTATCATAACTAACTTTGAACTTATCTTTGTATTCATTTTCAATAGTTGAATCATCTCTTAGGATTCTTACCATTCTTTACAATTCATTCTCATTGTTATGTGATCACACCAAATCAGTTCTCAACACATCATTTTCATGAACCAACCTAATGCATTCCTTAGATCGGTCTTTCAGAGATATAGCAAGATTTTCTTTATTCTTCTTCTAGTCTTCAATCTCCTTGGACATCCTCATAGTTAGGGCTTGCACTTTATTCTTCATGACCATATTCTCTTGACTCGGCTTCTGACATTGTACCCTAAGGGCATCCTTTTCTTCATCATCCTAATTTTGTAAAATTTCTTTCATTTTAGCTTGGGCAGATGACAACCTCTCCTACAGCTTGGGCAGATGACAACCTCTCCTACAGAGTAAAAATGAATTCCTTCATAGATCTTAACTCATCTTGCATTTTTCGTGTTCCTCAATCTTTCAGCATCATAGTCTTCAAGTGCTACTTGAAGTTCCTTCCTTAAACTTATCTCCATAGATTCTGGATATAGGATCTTCCTCAAGATGTTAGACTTCCTCTGAGGCACCAGGCTCTGATACCAATTGTTGGGATCTAAGAACACCGAGAGGGGGGGGGGCTGAATCAGTGTTCTACCGGAATGGAGAAATTTACCCCTATTAATACAACAACTCAGCAACCGGTAAGCATAAAAGCATATAACAATAACCAACAATGCAACCAAAAAGATGAACACCATCACACCATAGATTTATACTTGGAAACCCTCAGAGAGGAAAAACCATAGTGGGGTTGGAGAACCACAATATCTATCCACTGATCAGATGAATAAATAGTACAATAAGGGGTCTGCACATCCAGGAAGGCCAACAACCTAGATCACATTGATGATCACAAAAGGAGTCTAACTAACTACAGAAAACATCAGACAACAATCTAGAATGAAGATTGAACTGCAAGTATAGCATCTCCCATGGCTGAGTACAGTTTCGGTTAAGCTCAATATCGAAGATCTTAAACCTCTTCCACAAACCCAATTCATCACCTATGATCAACCAAGTCCTCTGCATGAATGATTACAACATTTATCGCATAATCTCATACCTTACATAATCTCCTATGATCTCATATTATCTATAAAAAGATCTTACATCATATATATACCAACCCATGACCTAAACAATTAGGTTGGCTACCTAAAAGATGATACAATAAATTCATAACTTAAACCCGCAATCTACTGATCAACCATGTTGGGAAAATACCGATACAACATAATCCAATCAATGAATCCAACATGTAACGCATCAACCCACACGTTACACAAACTGATCCATAACATAGCAGAATAACCATCGGACCTATAATAGGTCTCCATAAGCCAAATGAAACACCATAAACAACTTGAATGCAAACATGATAACCAAAAGAATCTAGATAACCTTCTAGAAGCCACACCAACACCACTTATGCATATTATAAAAAGATCTTCAACAAGGCTCTGCCAAAGAAACCCTCACTGATAACCAAAAGGCTTACTAGAACAACTGATAGATTTTGGATCATCAAATCCTGAACCAAATGAATGTGATACATAACAGGAACACATAAATAACATATCTAAGCCAATTCCATAAGCAAAAGCATACCAGAGTATACCGGATCAACATGATCATACCAACCAGAAACCAAACATCCTACCGAGACTAATAGGATATCAATAAGCAGCCAAAGCAGTTAGTGTTGGCATCAATGACAAATATCAATGCAACACATAATCAATTCCTCCAAATTTCCAACAATCTCCCCCTTTGGTGTTAATGGCAACACTAGATGTGAAAAATATCCAAGTGCCAGGAAATGCCAAATAAGTCTCTCTCAATGGAAAACATGCAACAATATCCCACAACATGATATGACAATGAGGTTATAAAAGAACCAAACTCCCCCAAAGGGATACAACCAATCTGAAATTTTGTTTCTCCGCCTTGTGCCAATAATAACCCCCTTAGACTGATATCTTTGTTAAGCTTTGTATTTCACATAAATATATCTCTGCCTAATGTATATAAATCCTTAAGTTTTTCATATGAATACATCTCCCCCTTTGACATAAATGCCAAAGATCTTACATAAATATCAAAGAAAAATCATAAACCATTAAATCACAAGACTAACTACTCCCCTAGGGTAGTAGCATCGCCACATCAATCCAAAATGAATGATAGCTTTGATAATGCATATCGAACTGATACCAAATAGCATCACTCAGGTATCTACCAGAGGGGTAGAGAACCACAACCTAACTCTCAAATGCTCAAATGATTCCTTAACCAATCTGACTTCATTTGCTTCCACCAACTCCTTCAAAAAATTATACATGATAGAAATACTAGAATCTTTGATATGTCAATAGAAACAGAGTTGTTACAATGAATAACTATCAGAACATTACAATCCAGCTTTATATCCTCCAACATATGCTTCATCTGTAGAACTTGTGTGCAATTAGTAGCAGAAGCAACATACTAAGCTTCAACTATAGATAAAGAAGTACATGACTATTTCTTGTTGATCCACGAAACAAGATTCTTTCTAAGAAAAAAAGCTTCACTAAATGAGCCTATCCAGTTACCTAAATCCCTAGCCCAATCCTCATCTGAACATGCTCAAAGTGTAAAGTTGTCATAAAACAAAAAACCATACTAGATAATCCTTGAAAATATCTGAAAATCCTAGCTACCGGAGCAAGGATTCAACATAATCAATTCCTTCTTTATGAGAATATCCATTTGCAAACCAATCAAGCCTAGTTCCAATAACATCCAATACCATGTGTTGTCCTTTTCTAACTGATCTATTTCCTCTTCCATAGCTTTCATCCAACATTCATCCTTACAAGCTTGAAAAACTGATGTCGGCACAAAAGAAATTAAGCATACCTCATGAGTTGCCAAACTTCTTCTTGTCCAATTATCTGATCTTTTGAATGATTCAGCCTTACATACCTAGGAGTATTCTAACTTTTTGTTCCTCTTCCTTGATTTTCAGTTACTGTTGAATTTTTTGATGCAGCCAAAGTAACTAGTTCAACATTTTGTTCTAATAAAGGTGCTATCAGTTTAGTTAAGACCATTTCTACTGCCAATCCTTTCTCACAAATTCAGATTTGACTTTTATTCTGTTTATCCACCTTGGCATTAGTGCTCTCCAATATTCTCTACAATATTTTGATATAACATCTACATGTTTTGTATTCAATAGAATAACCAACAAATATTCCTTCATCACATCTAGTATTAAACTTGCCAATGAAATCATCTCTCTTGATATAACATTTACTATCAAAGATTATGAAGTACTTAACTGTAGGTGTATGACCTAGCCATAACTCATAAAGTGACTTACCGGTAAACCAAACTAGATCCAAGATCAAAGTTCCAATAAAAATTTTTTGATTAACCTTCAAATAGACTTCTCCAAAGATATAAAATAGGCTTTCAGGCCACTACCAGAGGCAATGCAAGATCTGTCATCAATTTGCCTCCCCCTAAGCTGAATGCCTTAATATTCGGATGACTTTCATACTGGTGTAGGAACATCCTGCTCTGTCGATTGAGTAATTGAGGTATATCCTTCAGCCAAATAAATATCAAGGACAATTGATTCTATTAGTTGAGCCTCAAACATCATAACCCACTTCTTCTCATCCTCTTTCCAATTGTCATCAACCTCCTGCTTTCCCTTCTCATTAGATTTCTCACCTCCTGCCGGAAGGTTCTTGATTCTGCAAAATTTAGCAATATGTCCTACTTTGTTGCATACATAAAAAGTGACATTATTCTTTTGAATTGCCTTACTATAACCTTGACCATTCCTTGACCTGTATTGATTATCCATATGTCCAAACTTTTCACATGCATGACATTTCACATTCATTCTATAATCTTTTGTCCTATGACCATACTTCTTATAGTTTGAACATTGACTAGGATCTGCATTATTATTCTATTTTTTTCTATTTCTACAATGCCTAGCCATATGACCAAATTAATTGTAAACAAAGCATCTACCATTAAATTTATGTCCATTGGGTTGCCTTACCGATGACCTCTCATTCTGGTTGACCTTCTGATCTTCATTTGTAGTACTGGCGCTTTCTCCATGCTCAAATCCAAGACCTCTAGTGTCTCTAGTTTCCCTTTGATCCTTCAATAATTCATCAAGCTTAGCAAAACTAACTTTGAACTTATCTTTGTATTCATTTGTAATAGTCAAATCGTCTCTTAGGATAGTTACCATTCTTTCCAATTCATGCTCATTGTTCTATGATTGCACCAATTTAGTTCTCAACACATCATTTTCATGAACCAACCTAATGCATTCCTCAGATCTATCTTTCAGAGATATAGCAAGATTTTCTTCATTCTTCTTCCGGTCTTCAATCTCCTTGGAAATCCTCATATTTAGGGCTTTCATTTCATTCTTCATGACCATATTCTCCTTACTCGGCTTCTCACATTGTTTACTAAGGGCATCCTTCTCTTCATCATCCTAATTTTGTAAAAGTTCCTACCTTTTAGCTTGGGCAGATGACAATCTCTCCTATAGAGAAAAAATGAATTCGTTTGTAGATCTCAACTCATCTTGTATCTTCATGTTCTTCAATCTTTCAACATCATAGTCTTCAAGTGCTACTTGAAGTTCCTTCCTTAAACTTCTCTCCATAGATTCTAGATAAAGGCTCTTCCTCAAGATATTAGACTTCCTTTGAGGCACCAGGAACTGATACTAATTGTTGGGATCCAAGAACACTAAGAGGGGGGGGTGAATTAGTGTTCTATCGGAATGAAGAAATTTAACCTTATTAATACAACAACTCAACAACCGGTATACATAAAAGCATATAACAATAAGAAACAATGCAACCACAAAAATGAACACCATAACACCATAGATTTATACACGGAAAACCTCAAAGAGGAAAAACCACGGGGGGGTTGGAGACCCATAGTATCTATCCACTGATCAGATGAATAAATATTAAAATAAGGGGCCTGCAAATGCAGGAAGGCCAACAGCCTAGAGCACACTTCTCAACAAAAAAGGAGTCTCACTGACTACAGAAAACACCAGACAACAATCTGTAATGAAGATTGAACTGCAAGTATATCATCTCCCATGCCTGAGTACAGTTTCAGTTAATCTCAATACCTGAGGCCATAAACCTCTTCCACAAACCCAATTCATTCACCTATGATCGACCAAGTCCTCTACATGAATGATTACAATATATTTCACATAATCCCACCTTACATGATCTCCTATGATCGCATATGATTTACAAAGAGATCTTACATCATATATATACCAACCCATGACCTAAATAATAAGGTCGGCCACCTAAAAGATAAAACAATAAATTCATAACTTAAACCCACAATCTAATGATCAACCAAGTCGGCCAAAGACTGAAACAACATAATCCAATCAATGAATCCAACCGGTAACGCATCATGTAGAGCCCCTCCCCGATCGTGCTCCGGTTAACTTAGTTGACCAGGGTTGATCTTACTAATAAATGCTATAATTCAATAGGATGGGCTATGTTAGAGAGATAGATTGGTGAGAAAAGTAATTGAACCAGGTTACGGAATCATTTCACCTTGAGGTGTACATTTTGATGTGTTATGGATACATAACTTTAGATGATTCTAGAATAGGATAACTTTGAGATGATGTATGTCATTATTGGATTTGTAGGACTTTAATGTGATGATAGAAACAGGATGCATGTCTTATGTATGGATCAAAATTATGAAGATTATGATAATTGCTTATGTGGATTTATTTGGATATAAGATATATCGATTTGTTTAAATGTAAATTGTATGCAAAGTGTTCGATATGTATTCTTATTCATGTGTTTAATATTATATGAGGTTATTTGGAATTACTAATGTGTAATTGAGATGCATGAAAAAATTATCCATGTGACCATGGAAATATTATGGAGAACCAAACCTAGACCTATGTACGTTCGTAAAGCCAGGGGTTGTCTATTTGGAGAGACAACACCCCTTATGTATCATATTTTATTTGTGAAAGTAAATGTTGCATGTGTGTTAAATTAAATTTATTAATTTGTGTAAATCCAACAAGAGACAAATTTCATGTGTAAATTTGTAATGTGTTTTATTGTGTCACTTGACACGTGTTGATTTATGTCTTGATTTTTGACTTGTCTCTTGGAGGGAGTTGTCCAACTATAGCTTTTTAAAACATTTGAATGTGTTTCTAAAATTTCCTTGGGTAGGGAGTCTTTGGAGTGGTCAACTCAAGTTTGACCCGAAAGTTAACTACAGATGGGTTTATAAGGGGTCAAATGGACTCCTAGGGGTAGTTTAAAGGTGTTTTCTAAAGCCCATAAGGGATACCTATGGGTTAGGAGTATTTTTAGGCATGTGTCTACTTCCATGTGACTATTTAGTCACCCCAAAAAGTGGGTTTTCTAAGATGTACGAAAATTCAAAATTAGAAGGTGCCATCTAGGTTAGATAACCTTCCCTTTTGATGAGAGATCCCTATGACAACTCTCACTGAGGTCTTCTTAGGTAAGAATGAGAGATTTTGTGGGTAATCACCCACTCTCCATTTTTGGAGACTATGCATTTTTGAAAAGTTGGTTTTTGGGATTCAAAAATTTTGGCTAAGTGTAGAAGGAAGATGTGTGGATTTGGGCTTCTCATCCTCAAACTAGATTTAGCAAACCCTTGGGCAAATTGAAGGTTGGATTATCCTCTCCTTTTTGGTTTCTTTTTACGTTGCATGTTTATGTTGGAAAAATGGCTTGTATGTAAAATTTGTTTCTTGTATATTTCCTTTGTGAAAATTATTATGCGATCTATCTATTACTTCTTTTATGCATTTTCTTGTGATTTGGGAGTAACCAGGACCTCCTACTCTTGGGAGAGTAGGATGGTCTTGTGGGTGGTAGAATTTTGACAGCCCTCGAGTGAGAGGCTCTCTTTATGAGAGTCAACTCAAGGGGTGTATATGTGACCCTTGCTGCATGGCCAGGTTTATGTATTTGGGGGTCATAAGGGGAGAAAGTATGGCATGAAATGCCTTGGGGGGGCATAAGGATGTGGGGTTAATGAAATTATGATATATTTTTATTTTTCATGAGGTGGCTTTGTGATCTACTATTCTTGCAGTTTCCTCAGGGTACTTGGTCCACTACCACCCATGTAAGAACATCACATTTTGTGATGAAGTATAGCCTTGGTTGGGAAAGTGTTTGTTGTATGTTTTCCCCTTGCTTGTGGTGTTTGCATGTGTGTAACCTATCGAGGGCTTGGTTCTCCAAGCTCGGGGCTGGCTTCTAGTAAGCCTAGGCTGAGAGGTGAGCTCTCCATGGTCAAAACCTTATGATTTATTTGCAGGTTGCTTGGAAAGGAAAGAAAAAGGACAAGTTTGAAAGTTGTTGGTTTTTACTTGATTTGCGGAAAAAGATGAGGGAATGGGATATCCTATTTTAGTTGCAGCAATGTAAAGGAAAAGATATATATTGTATTTACCTTAAAAAGAAAATGTATCTATTTTATTTAAAGTCCTCATTTAATAGAAATGAGAGACTAGTTGGGTATATCCCCCATTTGTATGGTTGGCTATATTGTATTTTAAACACACTTTGAAGAAATGCATTATTTTTATTAAGTATTACTTGTTGCAAAAATGAAAAGTTTATCTTGGATTAAGTTCCCTATAGTTACTGAAATAAGATTTGTAGTATGCATGTTAGTTTTGAAAATAAAGGTTCATTTTATCTTCTTATGCATATCGAAAAAAAATGGGAAATGATAAAGTAGAAAGCTTGCATGTTAGTAAAAGGAAATTTTGCATTTAGTTCTAATTATTTATTTCCAAATACATATCACAGTTTAATAAATTTAACATGCATATCTCTAAGATTTATTTCAATGATTTCTAGTCTAATATAGTTGTTGATTAAATTTATTTAATTATGTCATTTTACTTAATTGCAGAAACTAAATCTAAGGTTAATTAGTCTATCTCTAATTTTAGCTACATGGTATTTTTTTTTTAAAAAGCGAAAATACATTGTTTTAATTCTGAAAATCTTAGCTAAATCTATTTATAAGTTGTCCAAGAGATGATCCTGATAAAACAAAAATAAGCAAATAAACTTGTTGTTTTTCTTTTACTGTCATTATTTTGTTAATATCCTGCAAGTTGGTTTTTTAAAAAAAACATATATTTACATATTAAATCGTGCCCTAAAATATCAAAAGTATATTTAAAAATATCAAATATATCTACATATATATGTATATATATTATATACATAAATATATAAATATTATATACATATCTATATATATACATTTATATATTTTTTTAAAAATTATATATAAATAAAATTTAAATAACAAAAAAAAAGGAGGGCTCGACCCCTGCGGAACCCCCGTAGGGTGGGGGCCCCCGCACAGTGGGCGGCGACCGCAGCTGCCACTGTGGGCCGCAACCCACAGCTGGGAGGCTTAGGCCCCCACTATGGGCGGCACCCCACAGCGACGGTGTAGTCGAGCTACGGGCCGCACCTCACAACGGCGGCCAAGGACGCCTCTGTGGGACGCGACCTGCAACACGGCTGCGGCAGTCCCTGCGGGGAGCCCTCCCCCATGACCTCCACCTCCACCATGGCCTCTCCACCTCTGCCTTGGTAAGTTCACTTTCCCCCCTGCAACCAAAAAAATATGAAACCCTAACCCGGTTAGGGTTAGGGTATTCTGAAATAATAAAAGGGAATTAAAGAAATGGGGTTTGAAAAGGACGTTTTATAATATTTTTATTAGGGTTCATGAGTATTATTTTTTATAATAATGTGAAAATATATATAGAGAGAGAGAGAGTTATAAATATGAATATATAGGCCAAATTGTAGATTAAAAATATTTCTCTAAAATTTGAAGTGGAATTATTCTTTAAACTTGAGTTATTATGTAGTTCTATAAGCTAGATTGGAATTTATGGAAAATATAGTGAAATTTTCTACAACATTATCATATTTGGGTAAATATATCTGAGAAGTTTAATTGATTGAACTTAAAGCAAGAGGTAATGCATATATTGAATAAGAAATATTTAATAGTTGATGTTTGGAAGAAGTAATATATAACAACTTGATTTAAATTATATAATTACATTTTAGAGATCTAAATGGTTTGTATAATTAAATGGAATAACTTAATATAGTTAGTTAAATTATTTATTTAAGAGGATATTGTAGTGGCGTAATATATTTTCTCTATAATAAAATTAATGGACTAAGTCTTGCGAACCTTGTTAACCCAAGTGGATACTTTTATCAAATAAATTAATTATCATAATGATGTTTGACACTTTAATTGTATCTACTCAATTAGATAATATTAATACAACAAAATAGTATTATTATTGAATTAATAGAAGCCATATTTAGTTAGGAACCTTGATATTTATTAAATAAATGATATTGAACTAAGTAATTATATTAATGTCTATTTAGTAGCAATTGAGCTAATTAAGTACTAATAAGCGCAACTGAAATGCAAGGGACTTATGAGTGAATTTAATATTACCCTTTTAAAAATTATTCGTTCCACTTGATAATAGGAGTTATCGTATTTGTTATGTTAGTAATTTTCTTAATCCTATCGTCCAGGAGTTTTATCGAGACCTAAGGCTTCCTGTTAAACTTTATTACATCACTCACTTTAGTAACTCATTTTAATATCAATTAAGAATTCATTTGGAACAACTTGATAAGTTGTCACAACTATTTAAGCAATGGTTGAATGTAATTTAGTGTTAAAAAAAATTTGTTGTTTGTGTTTTTGCCCAAAATTTTGGGCATGACACATCAACCCACACATTACACAAACCAGTCCATAACTTTGTAAAATAACCATCGGACCTCTAATAGGTCACCATAAGCTAAATTAAACACCACCAACAACTGGAACACAAACCTGATCACCAACAACATCTGGATAACCTTCTAGAAGCCGCACCAACACCACTTATGCATAATACCCAAAGATCTTCAACAAGGCTCTGCCGGTGAAACCCTCACCAATAACCAAAAGGCTTACTAGAACAAGTGATAGCTTCCAGATCATCAAATCCTGAGCCAACTGGATGTGATTCACAAGAGGAACACATGAATAAAAATCTAAGCCAATTCCATAAGTCAAAGCTTACCGGAGTATACCAGATCAACATGAGTATATTGTTGGAATCAATGACAAACATCATTCCAACACATAATCAATTCCTCCAAATTGCCAACAATCTCCCCCTTTGGAATTGATGGCAACACTAGATGTGAAAAACATCCAAGTGCCAAGAAATGCCAAACAAGTCTCCCGCAATGGAAGACAACCAACAATCTACCACAACATGATATGACAATGAGGTTCTGATAGAACCAAACTCCCCCCCCCCCAAATGGATACAACCAATCTGGAATTTAATTTCCCCACCTTGTGCCAATAATCTCCCCCTCAGACTGATATCTTTGTTAAGCTTTGTATTTCACATAAATATCTCTCCCCCTAATGTATATAACTCCTTAAGTTTTTCACATGAATATATCTCCCCCTTTGACATTAATGCCAAAGATCTGACATAAATATCAAAGTAAAATCATAAACCACTGAATCACAAGACTAACTACTCCCCCTAGGTAGTGGCATCACCACATCAATCCAGAATGAATGATAGTTCTGATAATGCATACCAAACTGATACCAAATAGAATCACTCAGGTCTCTACTGGAGGGGCAAAAAACATCAATTGGTCTCTCAAATGGTCAAATGATTCCTCAAACCAATTTGACTTCATTTGCTTCCACCTACTCCTTTAGAAAATTATACATGATAGAAATATCGGATTCTTCGATATGTCAATAGCAGTAGAGTTATTACAATGAATAACTACCGGTACATTACAATCCAACCTTATATCCTCCAACATATGATTCATCTATAGAACTTGTGTACAATTAGTAGTAGCAACAACATACTCAGCTTCAGCAGTAGATAAAGAAGTACATGACTGTTTCTTGTTGATCCATTAAACAAGAATATTTCCAAGAAAGAAAGCTTCATCAGATGAACCTATCTGGTTACTTAAATCTCTAGCCCAATCCTCATCTGAACATGCTCAAAGTGTAAAGTCATCATAAAAACAAAAACCATACCAAATAATCCTTGAAAATATCTAAAAATCCTAGCTACCAGAGCAAGGATTCAACATAATCAGTTCCTTCCTTTCAAGAATATCCATTGCAAACAAATCAAGCCTAGTTCCAATAACATCCAATACCATGTGGTATCCTTTTCTAACTAATCTAATTCCTCTTCCATAGCTTTCATCCAACATTCATCCTTACAAGCTTCAATAACTGATGTCGACACAAAAGAAATTAAGCATACCTCATCAAGAGCCAACCTTCTTCTTGTCCAATTATCTGATCTTCTGAATGATTCAGCCTTACATACCTAGGAGTCTTTTGACTTTTTGTTCCTCTTCCATGATCTTTAATTACTGTTGAATTTTTCAGATACTGCCGAAGTAACTGGTTCAGCATTCTATTCCGGTAAAGGTGCTATTGGTTCAGTTAAGACCATTTACACTGCCAGTTCTTGCTCACAAATTCATATTTGACTTCTATTCTTCTCATCCACCTTGACATTAGTGCTCTCCACAATTCTCTGCAATCTTTTGATATAACATCTATATGCTTTTCATTCATTAGAATAACCAATAAATATTCCTTCATCACATCTAGGACTAAACTTGTCAATAAAATCATCTCTCTTGATATAACATTTACTACCAAAGATTTTGAAGTACTTAATTGTAGGTGTATGACCCAACCATAACTCATAAAGTGACTTACCGGTAAACCAAACTAGATCAAAGATCAAATTTCCAATAATTTTTTGTCGGTTAGCCTTCAAACTGACTTCTCCAAAGATATAAAATAGGCTTTCAGACCACTACCAGAGGCAATGCAAAATCTGTCATCAATTTGCCTCCCCCTAAGTTGAATGCCTTAGTTATCAGATGACTTTCATGCTGGTGCAGGAACATTCTGCTCTGTCGATTGAGTAACTGGGGTATATCCTTTAGCCAAATAAACATTTGGGCCAATTGATTCTATCGGTTGAGCCTCAGACTTCATAACCCACTTCTTCTCATGCTCCTTCTGAGTGTCATCAATTTTTTGCTTTCCCTTCTCATTAGATTTCTCACCTTCTGTCAGAAGGTTCTTGATTCTGCAAAATTTAGTAATATGTCCTAATTTGTTGCATGCATAACAAGTGACATTATTCTTTTGAATTTCCTTACTGTAACCTTGACCATTCTTTGACCTGTATTGATTAGCCATATATCCAAACTTTCCACATGCATGACATTTCACATTCAGTCTACAATATTCTGTCCTTTGACCATACTTCTTACACTTTGAACACTGACCAGGAATTACATTATTATTCTGATTTTATCTATTTCTACAATGCCTAGCCATATGACTAAATATATTGTAAACAAAGAATCTACCATTAAATTTATATGCATTTGTTTGCCTTAACAGTGACCTCTGATTCTGTATGACCTTCTGATCTTCATTTGCAGTACTGGAGCTTTCTCCATGCTCAAATCCAAGGCCTTTAGTGTCTCCAATGTCCCTTTGATCCTTCAATAATTCATCAATCTTAGCAGAATTAACTTTAAAGTTATCTTTGTATTTATTTGCAATATTCAAATCATCTCTTAGGATTGTTACCATTCTTTATGATTCATGCTCATTGTTCTGTGATTGCACCAATTCAGTTCTCAACACATCATTTTCATGAACCAACCTAATGCTTTCCTCAGATCTATCTTTCAGAGATTTAGCAATATTTTCTTCATTCTTATTCCTGTCTTCAATCTCCTTGGACATCCTCATAGTTAGGGCTTTCATTTAATTCTTCATGACCATATTCTTCTGACTCAGCTTCTAACATTGTTCCCTAAGGGCATCCTTCTCTTCATCATCCTGATTTTGTAAAAATTACTTCCTTTTAGCTTGGGAAAATGACAACCTCTCCTGCAGAGTAAAAATGAATTCCTTTGTAGATCTCAACTCATCTTGCATCTTTATGTTCCTCAATCTTTCAGCATCATAGTCATCAACTGATACTTGAAGTTCCTTCCTTAAACTTATCTCCATAGATTCTGGATACAGGATCTTCCTTGGGCTGTTAGACTTCTTCTGAGCCACCAAGCTCTTACACCAATTGTTGGGATCCAAGAACACTGAGAGGGGGGGTGTATTAGTGTTCTACCAGAATGGAGAAATTTAACCTTATTAATACAACAACTCAACAACCATTTCCATAAGCCAAAGCATACCAGAGTATACCAGATTAATATGATCATACCAACTAGAAACCAAACATCCTATAGGGACCAATAGGATATGTTAGAGTTATCCTGTATTAGCTAATAATTATTTATTTAATTATTAGTCTATTAAACTCTACGCTTAAGCTAAACTTAGGCATTTAATAAATATTGTAGGTATTAAATAATTATTCTAATTATTAAATACACATTACCCCTTTAGGGTTGCTATTATCCTTTTTGTTGAATCACAAGGAGTTGGGTCACCAAAATGTTTGACCCATGACCCAGCAAAAAGGAAAGTCTTTCTAGAAAATATAAGCAGCCCCACAGGTACAACTCATCACCAAGCTGGATGAATCATCTCCTGTCAGATAAGTACCTGTCAACACATGGGTAAAGCAGGCCCTATATGAACAAACCATAGCATGGGAGGATCAACCAGAGGTTTCCACATGGAACCAATCTGTTAGAATTCATCATTGTTGAATTCCCACAAGCCCAAATAATCATTTGCAAGAATACCTGTTACATAGAAAGGAGAAATTGCACAGCAAACAAGAATATTGAAGACAATAACAAGAACTGAATGCTTTATTGAATATTGCTTGATTTGCAATGAAGGATATGTCATCCTTATAAAGAAATCTAATTCTAAATATAGAAACCCTAAAAAGCAATTAATAATGAATTAATTATTAATATACCTAAGGGATGCATGCATATTAAATGCTTCTTAAATGCCTAAAAAAGATTCCTAAATTTAGCTTAAGTGAAAAAAAAAGGTGACTTAATTAATTAATCAATATGATTAAATTAATTAAGTAAATAAAACCTTTTACTCTAACACCCCCCCTTAAGATGAATTTAGGGAGAAGCTAAAAATCTAAGTGCATAAATGCAGCTACATGCAACAAAGGCAACTACATGCAAATTTGGGTCCCGGCAACAAGGCCTGATCAGGTACCCAATCACAACATGCAAATCTCTGTAAAGTGGAGAAAAGGAGAAAACCGAGTGGGAATAAAACTCCTCTCCAAAAAGAGATGAAGGAAGACCATGAAGCCCTCCAAAAAATGTTGAATCTCCTGTAATTGTTTCTCCATAGGAAGAATGAGAACTAATGTTGCACCAAAAATGTCAAAGTGTGAAAAAACCAAGTACCAATGTCGATGACGATGAATCAGTCACTATAGATGATAAAGATCAGGCACACAAACCAGGTATGGGAACCATCGGTTACAAAAACATACTGACATTCTCAATAGAGGAGACAGGTCAAAGGTCTGATATCGAATTCCTAATCTACAACACAGAAGGATTGCATCATATGTGTCATCAAAAAGACGAAGGACAAAGAGGTGTGGCACTTTATGATATTGTGTGTACAACATAGCTCAAAGAAGAAGATCCAACATGAAATGCAAGTGTGCAAAACTGGAAAACATGTAGATAAGGCTGCCACCAAATGATGACCTATAGAAATCTATGCATATGATATGCCCTATGGTTGGAATATAGCCAAGGGTGAAATTAAGGAAGCCAAAAACTACCCCCCACCTCAAGGTTGCCGATTGAAGAACACTGCATACAGGTTAGGTTACATACAAAGGAGAAATTGCATAGCAAACAAGATTATTGAAGACAATAACAAGAACTGAATGCTTGATTGAATACTACTTGATTTATAATGAAGAATATGTCATCCTTATAAAGAAATCTAATTCTAAAGATAGAAACCTTAAAAATCAATTAATAATTAATAATGAATTAATTATTAATATACCTAAGGGATGCATGCATATAAAATGATTATTAAATGCCTAAAAAAGCTTTCTAAATTTAGCTTAAATGAAAAAAGAAAAGGTGACTTAATTAATTAATCAATATGATTAAATTAATTAAGTAAATAAAACCTTTTACTCTAACACAATCAACACCCGCCAACTGGATGCCTGCAGACACAAGGGCAAAGTGGGCCTAGCTATCAAAGATCCGAGATCGGTCAGAAGTCACAACTGAGAACAGAACAACTTGAAGCTTTCTATTCAGACGTGATCAGACAATAATAAATAAAAGGGGTATTTCCAATAGACCCTCTCACATTGAAATGCAAACTACATCATTGAGACAGAAGTAGCATCTTGCCAAAATCTATTAAACACATAGATTTTTCACATTTTTCAAACTACAAATTGCCTGAATCAAATCCAATGGAAGAAACACATTGTGAGACCAATGTAGAACATAAAGCCACATCATTTATGCCTCTACAACACATAAAATCAACTCTTTTGTGGATATCAATTTATCTGCAACGTGCAACTCCTTGACCTAGTTGACATCAATGACAACATTTGCCAACAAGGTCTAGGGGTTTGACACTGGGATTTTTCCATCTCGGTTTTTATAGAAGTGCAAAAATAAATCCCTACCAGCCATGGGAATCAGAGAATCCCTACAACCCTCCATCCTATCCTTGAACACATTTTTTGCCCCAGTGTCCTCTCACCCAAGAAAAGCATCTAATAAAGATTTATGGAGTGGCCTCTTTTTATCCACAAGGTCAAATGTTTGATCTTTTTTCTTCGAACCCTTCCCCTTTTTTAAACTTTCCCCCATTTTAGATTCCTCGCCCTTCTTAGGCATTTTGTTCTTCTACTATAAATCTAGCTGAAATTATACTTGGACTCACTATTCGAGAAGACTCATAGGCAATGGAGTACTTGTGAAATCACAAGTGATTTGGACCTTTTCCCTTTGTCGCAGAGCTCGCGCTATGAAATCTTTAAGTTTTGAATGAATTTTGCAAGGAAGAATTTGTTTTTTAATGGCAACATGCGAGGGTCATTTCTCATTTAATTCATTCATGTCACTATAATGAATTTAACAGCTCCACCACATTTTCTAAAACTGGAGTTATGACGTGCTGACATCACCTCAAAGAAGCTCATTTCCCAACTTTTCTCCATATCACAAGCTCCCCCTTGATAGTCTAACTTACCGCTATGAAATTGCCATAGCAGTCACCACATTATCGCAACCTTTGTTTCCATTATGTTATTGCTTTCTACGATATAGCAACACATAAGCTTACCTTTATCACTATATCGCAAAAGCACCTTTTCATAACAACTATCATCTTGCACTTTGGCGACAACTTTTGTCCCAGGCTATCACCATATCACAACATTCCTATCTTTGTGTTACACCTCATTTGTAATATTGTGATAACTTTGCCTTTTAACTTGTTGTTGTTGTATCACAATGTTTTCATTTTAACACTGCGCCCTTTCATGCGATATAGCGATAACCTTATGGACTTTGTTACCTTTCTTGCCATATCACATACCACTTAATGTGATGAGGGAAGGGTCTTGTGAAATTGCAATAATTGGTAATAAAGTAATGTTAGGTCCTAGGTCGTATGGCAAACAAGATGAATAGGGATAATTAGGAAGTATGATGGGGTATGAATGGGAACAACTGACTAAAATGTCTTGAGGGGTATAAGATTAAAATTCCTTTTTAGGATTCTTGATAATTTATTAGTAATGATTAAGCAATTTGTTGTTGATTTTTGGAATTTTAGGCTACAAAACACATTGGATTATGACACAAAAAGGAAATTTGGCCATGCACACACATAAGTTTTATTTGTTTTAGTTTATCCATTGATATGGATAGTAGTGGTAAAATATAGAGAATTTAATAGCACAATCATTATACTAGGCAATACTATATTTTTTGAGAGTTCAAATACAACTTTAAGTATGTCTTTGCACCCAAAGAAAAAAAGATTTGTTTAAGTTAATTTTTCAAATTAACCAACAAAACTAAGATCATGAAATGGCTACAAATTTTCCCAAAGCCTAATGAGGTGGACAAAATGCCTCGAAAAACAAAACCTTAGAGTAATGAGAATGAATATCCAGTTTTTGCTTCACAATCAAAAACAAGGATAACAACTAGCTTTGACTGGAGAATATCTTTTGATCATTATTGAGAATGATTAGAAGGTGTAAAACCTCAAATATCTAAGTTCCTTATTCCATTCTATTGGTCCATAAAGTCAATTGACAAAATATGCAAAAGACCAAAAAGAAGAAAACAAAAAACTGTACAAAAAAATGTACAATGGTTTTCAAACTTTATTGAGTGAATAGTTTAAGATGTTGTCCACTATGAGGTAATGCAAATGGAGTTCCATCCTGGTATGCCAAAAGATAGCTTGATTCTCCACATACTTGATGAATCATGAAAGGACCCATCCATAATGAATCAAACTTTCCATGCATGCCTTTTGGTTCACGCCTCTTGTCCCAAAAAAGAACAAGATCACCAACTCTGAAATCTCTTTGCCTTTTCCTCTTGTCAAAGAGAGCTTTAACCCGCTTTTAATGTTCTACAAGTCGATCCACCACTTGTGCATGTTATTCCTCCAATTGAGTAAGGAACATAATCTACTTATCCATGGAATCTAGATAAGTGTTGTCTTTAATATCTCTTGCTAACTTTAAAGTTGGTAAGTCTAAAGTAATATGAATTTCAGCATCGAGCCCATATAACAACTAAAATGGGGACATACCAATGGCTCGCTTGGGTGTGATGTGATCAGCCCACATAGCATCATACAAAGCTTTATGCCACAACCTTTGATTTTCATCAACAAGCTTCCTAATGATACTCACCAAGTTTTTGTTATTGGATTCTGCCTAACCAATACCTTGAGGATAATAATCAGACAAATGTGCAAGGGTGATTCCATACTAAAAAAATAGGAATAAAATGAAGCTACATTATCGGACACAACCTTGTGAGGAATGCCAAATTTACAAATAACATTCTCCTTTAAGAATCGACATACCACTTCTGAAGTAGCATGCCTCACTGGAATAGCTTCTACCCACTTGGTGAAATAATATATCATTGTGAGGACATAGGTATAACCTACACTAGAAGATGGATATATAACACCAACAAAATTGATTCCCCTTTTCTTGAAAGGTTTTTGCTTGTAGAAGGAATGGTGTTATGGTGTTCATAGTTAGGGCTTGCATTTCATTCTTCATGGCTACTAGCTTTTGTTTTCCAATAAATTGTTGGCAAAGGTCACATTTATGTACCCACTTGTACGCATCCTAAAAAAGTGTGGGCCAATAATGTATGTCCCTTATAATCTTATGAGTTGTTACAAGTGCAAAAAAAATCCCACCATAAGCTAAGTTATGGAGAGACTCCAACAATCTCACTTGTGCTTTGTCAACACATCTCAAAAAGGTACCATCAATATTTTTCTTGTACAAACAATTGTCCCAAAGAACAAATTTTGCAGCTTTGAGCTTAATAATCATTTTTTCCTTATAACTCACGTTAGAAGGACATTCACCATGTATAAGAAAATGAACAATACTAGAATACCACTCTTCTGTGGTGTTAACAAACAACATAGTAGGAAAACTTTCTAAAATTTCCTCATCTTCCTTCCTTTAATGAACGGAATCATTTTCAGTCATCAATTGACACAAACCTTTTCCCCAAACAAGCTTTGTGGGCTTGATCTCAAGATCATGCTCTTGACTTTTGGCAATCCAATTACCTCTCTTGGTGTAGAATTCTTGTTGAGTAAGAATTGACTTAATTGTTGCATCATGGACCAAGACAAGTGTATGAGAATTTAGGAAGTAGAACCTGAAATACTTAATTGCCTTAACCACAACCAAAGCATGTTTCTCCATCTGAGAATATTTCAATTCATGAGACTTCAAAGGATAACTCATGAAAGCAATAGGAGATTCAATCCCCTCTTTATTCTTATGCATGAAGATAGCAGACATTGTATGCTTGGAAGCATAATTATACATGATAAACTCTTTAGTATAATCCAAACAAACCAAAATTGGAGCATGAGAAATGGCCTCCTTAATCTCATTGAAAGCAACTTTTCCTTCAATATTGCATTAGAAAATAGATTTACCCTTCATCATATCAACAATATGACGAGTCTTTTTTGCAAAATCAAGAATAAATCTGTGAAGAAAATTCACCTTCCCGAAGAAAGAGTGAACAACCATCTTACTAGTGGACAAGGCAATGTTCTAGATAGATTTAACTCTTTCAAGATAAATTTTAATCCCTCCTTTGGATGCAATGTGTCCCAAGAGCTTCACTTCTGTTACCGCAAAAATAGACTTCTTGGGATTGAGGGAAATGTTGCTTGTGGCATCTCTCGATAACCTCCTATATGATAAAGGTGATACTCATAATCTTTAGAGAAAAATGTGAGGTCATCAAGATAGACAACAATGAACCTACCAATAATACCATGGAAAGCCAGATCTGTAGCTCTTGGATAGTAGCACCCACATTTATTAACCCAGAAGGAATTGTATGATATGCAAATGTGCCCCATGGAGTAGTAAATGCAATCTTGTGTTGATCAACTTCACTTACCTCAATTTGATTATATCTAGAAAAACCATCAAGCATAGACATCATTTGAGATCCTGTGACTGTTTGTAAAACTTGATCCATAACTAGTAAGGGTTAATTATCTTTTAATGACAACTAATTCAAGTTCCTAAAATCCACACAAGTGAAGATTTCCCCATTCTTCTTACGTACTAGAACTATATTTGTTATCCATGTTGAATGATGAATAGGAAAAATAATTTGAGCATTTAGCATTTTCTAAATTTCTAAAAGAATGGTACCTGAAATCTTTGGATTGTACTACCTTTTCTTTTGCCTGAAATGAGTTGCATCGGCTTTGAGAGTAATATCATGTTGCAACTCCTTAGGTTTGAAAGACTTGAGATCCTAATATGAATATGCCAACACATCAATTTACTAGTGCAACAACTGAATAAATTAATTTTTCTCCTTCAGAGTACAACTACTGCCTATGTTAATGAATTTTGGATTATCTTCTGATCCAATATTGTATCTTTCATATCCCATAGAGGAATCTAGACTCACCTGTTGTCTTTTGATATAACGGTCATGCTTATCAACCAAATTTTCAATCAAAACTAACCCTTTGGTAATTTTGTTACTTTTTAACTGCAAAATTTCTTCGCCTTGTTCAGATTCCTTATCATAAGCTAAATCTGAAGAAGAAGAATTACTACCTTCAAAGTAAAGATTATTTATATCATCCTTAACTTCAAGGAAATTAATGATATGCTTATCATCATTGAAAATCTGCCAATGATCCCAATTATCAAGAATACTTGGCCTTGAAACCAATTCAATAGTATACCTTTCTTGGCTGAAATCTTTATGTGGAATAAAAAATGTAGCAGATGTTGCAAGAGAATCTACCCTGTCATTGAAATATCTTGGAACCATGGAAATATTGAAGGCATCAAAACTTTCAATGTTATCCCAAACAAGATTGTGATAGTGCTTAAGCCTATCATTCCTTGTTTGATATATATTCCTTACTTGACATACTACTAATTCAGCATCACCTTGTCCATGGAGATTTTTAATTCCTCTTTTGTGTGCAACTTCAATACCCAAAAAAAATGACTCATATTTTGTCATGTTATTAGTATTGGAAAATTGTAACTTAAAGGAATAAGGAAAAACTTCTCCTTGAGGGGAAATAATAACAACACCTACACCGAAACCAACTGAAGCACAACTGCCATGAAACTCCAAGGTCTAGACATCATTGGAAGTATTATCAATAGAGACTATGGAAATATAATCATCATAAGGGAAAGGAACTTCACCTTAGCTGGAATAGCTTTCACCCTTATCAATCATGACAAAGGATTTACTAGAAATAGAATCTGACTCTTGGTCTTCACAGGCATCAACAAACTTATCACTGTCTGATATGTGTGAAGAATCGGATCCTTCACTATCAACATTATTGGGAGATTCAGATACCTATGATTCAAAAATCTTTATCCAATCATATAGAAAACTCAGAAACTTCATGAATGTGTACATAATAATTTCTCATACCTACTGATTCAAACAAGATCTATGCATGAGGATCACCTAACTTCACCACGGTATATTATGCTTCTCTTTTGGGAAGGATCTTTGTTAGTGTGGGTTTTTATTTTCTCTTATGGTAGGGGATAATTATTTTTGCTACACATTATTAAGCTTGTGTAGGTTATATTATAATTGTTAGTATGAGGACACATGGCTTAATCCTACAATCACATGTGTCATTCACACCCACATTTGGGTGGTTGAATATCACACCCTCTTTTGAATTTACTAGCCACCTCCCCATAACCATTTCTTGTCTTTACCTGAGTTGGCATAACAATGTATTTAGCATTTACCAAGTAGGTAAAACTCCATCTTATTTTAAGCTACAGGGAGTTATTATTTCTCTAGGAACTATATGCCCATATTTTTCTATATAAAAAAGCCCTCACCTCTCCCTATGCTAAGGATGATAACACTAGCTCAGATTATGAGTCTAGTTCAGTGCTAGGAGAATGTTGAGTTTTGTTCATCTCTGGATTCTTGTCTTGCTTTCCTTCAATCACATTAATCTTGGGTGGCTTCACAACTAAATCTTAAAATGGTATCAGAGCTAGTTGTGAGTTGTGGGTTAGCATTCTTTTATGAATCTAGAGTCATTTGTTCTTGAAAGCAAGTATGATGTTTCGTTTCATCTAATGATGTCTTGAAGAATCATAAAAGCTTGAAAGAAGTCCAGTTTTTGGGGGGGGTTCTTGTTTCTCTTGCCTTTTAGTGCAAGTATTTTAGAGATTTTGGAAGAAATTTGAGCTTACCATTGAATTCAAAGCAGTTGAGAAAGTCAAAATCGCCTTTTGTTTCGTCAAAATCGGACACCGGATGCAAATTTGGTGAAGGTGTGAAGCATAACTTTCATTAGTTGATATGGAGGGTAGCTAATTTTTCTGAGCATTTTTCAGGCACAATGGACTACGCTATCGTGTCTGGAAGGTCCAAAAATGCTAAGATTGACTGTCAATTCATCAATTTTGAACGAAATCAAATTTGAAGAAAAAAAAATTTAGCAGATGAACCCTATGACCCACCTACACAGGTTAGTACGAATTAGAATTTTTTTTCAAACAAAATATATATATTTCAAAAAAAAGTCACAATTTTTTATTTATTAAAATTTATAATTTTTATGAACTTTTCAAAAAAAAAAATCACTTGAAAAAAATAGTGTTTTTTGAAAATTGAAAAAAAATCAAAAGGGGATTTACCCCTGCGTAGGCATACTTGCACGGACTACCCCATGGTGCCTTCATAGCCCCCACTTGTTGTTGCACCCCATTAATTTTGGGCTCCAAACTCATTCCTTAAGTGTACGTGGGGTGGAATATACTCCCTACACTTTATTAAAGTTTTGAAAATATTTAAAATAAAAATCTCAAATAATTCAATTTTTTAAAAATATTGGAATCTTTTGTTCCTCACCCCTCCTAGTTTGCATGAATATGTACTTCGGCCTGTGTTGCACTTGATCACTTTGGCTCTCATGCCAAGGATTTAGCACCTCCACTAAAGTTAAAGTTAGCGGTTTGTTTAGTGGTTTTTTCAAATTTGGCAAAGATCCATTATTATTTGGAGATTTTTATTTTATTTGATAAAATGACAAATTTGTTGGCCCAACAAATTTTGGTGGCACATCAAAGTTAGTAGAAGTCTCATTAAATTTGGTGGAGGTTGATTTGTGCAAACTTGGACCCCTCTCTATTGGAGTTTTGTTTTTTCACCTCAACTTCAAAGCATGATATCTCGGGCTTACGAAGTCATTTTTTAATGCAATTTTTTTCGATTTGGGGTAGAATTTCATAGGCTTCACAGTGGTGGAATCAGTTTTTGCTCAAGTGATCTCATTTTTATTAGAAATTCAGTTTTCTTAGTAGATCTAAAGGACAATCCTAGGTTTTCCAACTTCAAACGTATGCAGCTTTCACATATGACCTCAGATCGAGGTGCTTTTTTTGAAAGTTGATATTTTTCTGAGCACTATAGATTGTTGCTAGTTTGAGGCTCTCATATTGAGATATTTTGAAACTTTGGAAAACAAACTCCAACATTGTAAACGCACTGATTTATAAAGTGACACGGTCATTTTTTGTTGGGGGGTTTCGTGATTGAGTAAAAACGGGGATTTGTGTGTGTGTGTGTGTGTTTTTTATTTACTTTCTTGTACTCATTCATTTTCAGTTATGGGTTCTCCTAAATTTCCACTCTTAACTCCAAATAATTATGCAACTTGGAAAGTTAATTCATCGAGTAAACTAATAGAAAAAGGTTTAAGTCATTGTGATGATCGCACAACTTCAAAACCCTCATACTTTAATGATCCTAATTTGAAAATGGAATGGCTCATCAAAAGTTCTATGGCTCTTGGAACGTTGAGAAAGTATATATCTCCTGATCTAATCTTTCACATTGAAAAGTATAAGACAATCAAGGAAGCTTGGGATAAACTTGGCAAATTATATGGTCAAGTTAATGAGATTAGAGGTTACAAACTTGAAAGTGATCTCCTAAATCTGGATCCTAATAACTTTGATACAATTCAAGACTACGTCACTAGAGCAAATGAGCTAAGAGCATAATGTAAAGAATGTGGCATTGAGAAGAAGGATGCATAGTTGGTTTTCAACTTGTTGGGCAAGCTTCCTTCTCAGTATGCATCTTATGTTTCTATCTTCCAAACCCATCGATTGACAATGGGTAGTGCTTACACTACACCTTCATTTGATTCATTTACAAAATGTTAATGTTTGATCAATCAAAGTTGATCACCATGGGGATTGTTGAGTCATCTAAGTCACATGCTTTTGTGTCTAAACAACGGAATCAAGGCAAGGGTTCTAATAAGAAACAAAAAAATTTGAAGAAAAAGCCAAATATGGACAAACCATAGAGATCATCTTCAAAAGATGATTCATCTAAGAAGGAGAAGTCTATTTGTGCATATTGCAAGAGAACTGGACATGAAGAACATTCTTGTTACAAAAAAGATATCGATGAATTGAAACATCTTCTCAAGAAGAAGAACATTCACCTACCTTCTAGAATGTCTAAGTCAACTTCTTCTTCCAATTCAAAATAGTTAGGATCTACTAAGGTAAAAGGTCATGCAAGACTTGCTTCTAAAGCAGCTAAAAACAAAGGTAAAGCTCTTTGTGCTACTACAAGTTGTAAATCAGGGAAATGACTCCTACAGTCTAGAGCTTCACATCATATGGCTTCTACACAATCGATGTTCTCTTCTTTTGAGCCTTGTGTTCTGATTAATTAAAAAACAGGGTTTCAGGACTCGAAACCTTTACAACAAAGATAGAGATAAAGCACTAAGAAGAACAGTGCTTTAAAGTCTGCATACAAAAAGACTGGCCAAAAGACCAGCACATAGAAAGAACATCTCAACAACAAAAAACAACAAAGAAACAGAGAAGGCACTACACAGTAATTTTCTTCAGCAAATCCTCCGCCTTAATCACCAGCTCGTCATAGGTGGCCCCAACAACTTTCAAGTCTTCTAGATCCTTGTTTCGTTTCTTTTCCTTCCTCTTGCCTCTAGTGCGGGTTCTCGGACCTTGAGCTTCCCCTGTTCCTTCAGCTTCCAGGTCTATGTCTTGGATTTCCTTTTCTTCATCCAGTTTGTTGATGAGGGTGTGGGTATTGTTAGCTGAGATCTTCAGGATACTTAGGCTCTGTTCAGCAATGTTCTCCAGACACTCCTCAATTTTACCAATTTTGGTAACGGTATTCGAGAGGGTTTTATCGCTAGTGTCAGCAAGGCTCTTCCTTTCCAGCAAATCCTTCTCAATCTTCTCAAACTTGGGGTTAAAAGCATCTCTGATGTCTTCAGCTTTGGCAATGGTGTTTTTTCAGGTCCTCAATATAGTCGGCCATAGTGTTCCCTTCCCCAGTATTAATGGTTTCCAGGATCAAGGCTCTGTTGCAGAGTCTTTTGTTTTCATCCTCAGCTTTCTTATAGCCATTAATGAGCCACTCCATAGTTTCCATGAAACCATGCAAACCCTCGGGAGGAGGACCAGATGGGGGGGCAGCTTTTCCAGGGGTAACTTGTTCCTCTTTAGGGATGTGGAGGGTGGAAATTGTATTAGCAGCCCTAAGAGTCTCTTCCATGGTCTCCTTTTCCAGACTTCGATCAGCTTCCAGGGCCTTAGCTTGCTTGTCGGCTGTCGGGTCCTTACCAGTCTCCTCTTTCTTCTTGTGCTTTTTCCTGGTCTGGGTATGGTCTTTTGTTTTCTTCTTCGGCAACCCTTTAGGGTTCTCCTTTTCAGAGTCATCCAAGTACTCCTCTTCCGAAGAGATGTTGATCAGGGGTCTACTTTTTGGCTTTTTGCCCTTAGAGGAAGAGGGTCTTGTTTTACTGTATTTCCTCTTCTTCTCACTTTCATACTCTGAGACATCAGTGCTATCCTTTGTGTCAGTTGAAGAGTCACTGTCAGATTCCTCCTCCTTAGAAAAGGCAAAATCAAACATCTCTTTCTCAGAGTCCACGGAGGGCTGCATCTGAGCTATATGGTTGGCTTTTAAATGGTCATAAATTAGGACCATTAGGCCTTGGTGCATAGCAGAATCGCCCAGAGGATTCTCCTTATAGGCCTTGAGGGATGCATTCATCGAGCAAAGCAAGAAATAAGAGAAATTAACCTTATCATTGTGCCTAAAGTGGTTTAACAGAACAAAGTGATAACCATAAACTTTTGCAAACCTACCATCTAGAGTGATATAACGCATTAAAACAAAGAGGATTTCCCTCCAAGGTTTGGCAAAAGCCCTGGGCGGGTAGTAGGTTTTGCTCAAATTTACCAGTCATTTTTTCTCTTTCTATATTTTTGGGTACCTTTCAATAGCTTCCTTACTAACCTTCCTATCTCTGTAGAAGTTGCAGCCTTCCCTTGTGAGGCCCATAGCTTGAGCAATTAAGTCTTCATCGATTTCAACCATTTGATCACCCATTTTTAACATGCCCTTCTTCTAGTTCTTGCAGAAAAGACTCGTAACCATACCATCTCGACCATGGAGTCTCTCCATAAAGTTCGAGAGACCACCCTGCTGCAGTATACCCCAAACCTCTTCCTTCTATTTCCATTCTTTACAACTACTTGGTTCATATCTCCTCCTGTTTCCACCCATGTTGTCGCTGCCCATGGTCAAATTTTGAAGCTTGCAGAGCAGATAAACCAAAGAGCTTTTTGAAACTATAATAGTTACCCAGAAAGCATGAGAGTTAATGGCATTGATGTTAGAATGAGTGATATTCTCATTATTATAGTAACTCGAAGTACTCACATTAGTACTTTTCATAATTATCCTGTCCATCAAGAATCTTTGGAGTGCTTCTATATCTCTCATTACTAATGATTTGTCTGACGTCTTCGGGGAGTCCGCGTTCACCCATCCACGTGGTAATTTCCTCACTTTTAACCATCGCATTGGCAGCCCAGTCAGCAGAGCCATTGGCCTCCTGGTAGATGTGGGATATATGGCAATTTTTAAAGGTGCTAATAAGATCAATAGCAGAGGTGATTATGTTGTGAATCGACCATGAAGGTTTTGAAGTCCCCTTAAGACACTTTATAATATTATTTGAATCCCCTTCAATCCATAGATAGGGGCAATTCCATTTTTTAGCTAGGAGGATGCCTTGAAGAGCTACCATTGCTTCAGCTTTATGGTTGGTTTGGGTTCCAATAGGGATAGCAACCATTTCCTTGCAAATTCCTTTGTCATCTCTTAGTATAGCTCCACAACCTGAAGGACCAGGCTTACCTTTGGCAGCACCGTCAAAATTAACTTTGAACCAACCTTGAGGAGGGGTTTGCCATTTAGCTTCAAGCCTTTTATTGTGGTTGTTAGGACCATCAATAATCTTCATATTCAATACCCTCAAGATGTTTGATTCCAGTGAGTTGTTCTAGTAACAAGGACCCTCAATGATCCTTATATTTTCCTGAATCAACCATTGAATTTTCTATAACACAATATCCTGATAAAGGGAGACATCCCTGAAGATTCAGTTATTTCTTTCTTTCCATAGTCCCCACAAGTTGTGAGGAAGAGAGATCTACCACAAACATCTCAAAAAAGAGTTAGTCCATTTAATATTCTAGGAGGAGAACAGGTCACTGATGTTATTTGGAAACACCGAGGCCATACTAAAACTCTTGAGAAAAATTTCCCAAACAGAGGCTGAGAAGGAACAGTGGAGAGCAAGGTGGTCCACAGACTCTTCCTCTTGAAGGCACAACACACATCTATTAGGGAGGGCAAAGCCTCTGCCTTTGAGGTTGTCAAGGGTCAGAATCTTATTTTGGAGGTTGGTCCAGAAGAAAGGATTGATTTTGGGGGTGAGACCCTTGATCCAGGCTTTAGACCAGTAAGGGTTGATTGAGAGGGGGGGGGAAGGACACAATACATAGAGGAAATAGATAAAGTACCTTTAGGATCATGTTTCCAAATCAGGGAGTCTTCTTCTTTATTCAACCATACGACAAACAGATGGATCTTGAGCTTAGAAAGGCTAGGGTGGATGCTTTCAATGTTTTGCCATTCATTACCAACCTAGTACTCAGCAACTAAGGAGCCAAAAGTTCTAATACAAGAGGGAGCATAGGGGGCCCATTCATTGATATCATTCAAGGGTTTATCAAAAAGCCAAGGATCCTCCCAGAATTTAACTTTCCTACCATTTCCTAGTTTCCAGATCACTCCTTTGGCTATATCTTCTTTACATTTACAGGCATGATTCCATATGTGGGATCCATAATACTAAGGTCCGAATGGATAAAAGAGGAGAGAGAGGAGGACAGAAGAGAGTACTTAACAAAAATTTACACCATTCAGAGTCTGAATGAAATATTCTCCAGACTTGTTTGGACAGGAGAGTTTCATTTAGAGTACGAATCCTTCTAAGGCCTAGCCCACCTTTGCTTTTCGGCCTACAGACCTGGTCCCAAGCCACCAAAGACATTCTTTGCTTACCTTAACCCCAGACCATAGGAATCTTCTTTGAATTTTCTCGATTGCATCAGCATACTTAACTGGAATTGTGAAAAGACTTAGAGCATAAATCGGAATACTTTGAAGAGTATCCTTAAGGAGTTGGTGCTTGCCAGCTTGACTTAAGAGGGCTCCTTTCCAACCTGAAATTTTTTTATGAAATTTGTCCACAAGAGAACTCCAGAAGGGATCAGGAGGTGCAATGCCCATGGGCAGACCAAGGTAGGTAGCAAGAAGATCAGCAATCCTACACTCTAGGATTCTGTTGATCCTCTGTTGTCTTCTCTCAAGAGTATTAATGAAAAAAACTTCACTTTTAGCCCAATTGATAAGCTGACCAGAAGCAGAGGCAAATTTACATAGGATGCTCTTCAAGACTTTAGCTTCTAAAATACTTGATTCCCCCATAATAATAGTATCATCAACAAACTATTGGTGGGAACAGATAAGGTCAGCAGAAGATGGTTGGAGGCCCTTAAAGGAGCCTTGCAACACCATTTTTTCCATAGTCCTTCCAAAGCATTCTACCATAATGATGAAGAGGATGGGGGAGATAGGATCCCCTTGCCTTAAACCTCTAGAACCTTGGAAAAAAGTTGAGGGAGAACCATTGACAAGAAAAACAAAAGTAGCAAAGGTGGTAAGCTGAGAGAGGAGGTCGACAACTCTGGAGGAAAAACCAAAAGAAGTGAGGACTTTCTGAAGTAAAGACCAGTCAACCCTGTCATAGGATTTGGAGAGATCAAGCTTTAGGATGAAACCCTGTTTCTTTTCTCTAACAAGAGAATGAATGTTCTCATGGATCGTAATAATGGAGTCAAGAATTTGTCTTCCAGGAACAAAACCATTTTGCTAGTGTTTAATTAAGGCAGGAAAGACAGACAAGATTCTAGAGGTAAGAACCTTGGAAATTATCTTGTAAAAAGAATTGCAGAGGCTAATAGGTCTAAATTTGTCCAAAGAATCAGCACCTTGAGTTTTGGGTATGAGAGCAATAAAAGTGCCATTGATTTCTTTCAAGAGCTTTCTAGCCCCAAAAAATTCCTTAACTCCATTGGATACATCTTTTCCAACAATCTCCTAAAATTCTTGGAAAAAGAACATTGGGAAGCCATCTGGGCCAGGTGCTTTGTTACCATCAAAGGAGAAAAGTAAATTTTTGATTTCCAAGTTAGAGGGAATGGAAGAGAGAAAGGCATTCTTTTGATCATCAATGAGACAAGGAATGTTCTGAAGAAAGGAGGATTGGGCTTCAGTATCCAGGCTATGATCCCTCTTGAGAAGGTCAGAGAAATACCTTTTAGCTTCATTCCTTATTTCATCCTCCTTGACCAACTCCCCGTTATCCATCACTAGCTTGTTAACCCTATTAACTGCCTTATGCTTAATCGTCGACATATGGAAGAAACTTGTGTTCCTATCTCCTTCCTTAAGCCAAATGCATCTCAATCTCTCCTTCCAGAACGTTTCCTCTTTGGCAATGATATCATAGTATTTTTTGAGAGTCTCATTTTCATCAGCAATAGACACAGTACTGAAACCATCCTTCTGGATTTGATCCTGTATTTTTTTAAGGTCTTCCTGAACTTTGCTCTTAGCCTCAAAAATATTCCCGAAGCTGGTTTTGTTCCAGGGTCTTATGTTGTCCTTCACACTTTTGAGCTTTTTGACAACTTTAAACATAGTCGTTCCCTCAACTTGAATGCTCCACCATTTCTTAATATTTCTTTTGATTTCGAGGTGGAGGGTCCACATTTTTTCAAATCTAAAGGGAAAGCTTCTCCTTCTATTGATTGAGTCAGCAATGAAGGTGATAGGGAAATGATCAGATCCAACCCGAATGTGGGCCGTCAAAGAACAGAAGTAATGACTATACCAGTCATCAGAGATGAGGGTTCTATCAAGACGCACTTGGATAAGACCATTGCCAGTTCTTCTGTTAGTCCAAGTGTAAGTGTATCCCTATATTTCCAAGCCATTGAGAGCCTGAGAATTAATAAAATCCATGAGGGCCATCCTACTTTCCAATTGAGGAGGACTTCCTCCAAATTTTTCCTCCTCTCTCAAAGGAGTATTGAAGTCTCCCATAACCACCCAACTAATATTTTTGAAGTTGTCCCTAGCCTGTGTAATTTTTTTCCAAAACGAGTTTCTAGCCTTGAAAGTATTTGGAGCATAAATATTAGTGAGAACCCATGAAGTACCATCTTTTAAATGCTCAAATTTGATACAAGAGAAATTATTGTCCTGAATAATAATATGACCTTTAATAGTATTGAGGTTCCAAATGGTAGCAATACCTCCTGAAGCACCTTCGGAGCTACCACCACTAACATTACCATTTTTAAAGAACTTCAAAGATTCAACTAAAACCTGACATCCACCATGATTAATTCAAAATAAACTTGCTAAGGGAGAATGATAATGGTGGATGTCAGGATTATAACCCATCATACACCATCAAAAGTTTGAATGCAGTGTATGGCGGGTTACAATCCACAACATACACCCTGAAACAAAACAAATTGAACTTTGAACAAAATGAAAAAAGAAAAGAATGAGAAAAGAGGAAACATACCTGAAAAAGAAGAGACGACTTTGGCTCTTACTAGGTTTCCACAATCCATGAAATCTCCTAAATCATTAAACAAATGAGAGCAAAAAGAAATATTAAAAGGATACAAAACAGGAAGAAATCAAAACAACTTCAAAAACCTTGCTCAATTAATATGCTAAGCCATGCAAAATTAATGTGCATTGTGGGTTCATAAGTCCGCTTTACATAAAAGTCTCAAAAATGGTGTAATTTGGACTCATGAGCCCGAATTACATCATTTTAAGATTAAAAAGTGTAATGTTTGAGTTAAAATCCGACATTGCACAGAAGAACAAAAGGTGGTGTAATGTTGGATTTTAAGTCTGTCTTTAGACTAAAAGACAAAAAGATTTGTTTAAGTTAATTTTTTGAATTAACCAACAAAACTAAGATCGACAAATGACTACAAAGTTGCCCAAAGACTAATGAGGCAAACAAAATCCCTTGAAAAATTAACCCTTAGAGAAATGAGAACGAATATGAATAAAGATTTGTAGGGGTTATCTAGTTTTTGCTTCACAATCAAAAACCAAGATAACAGATTACATAAGTTACCTCCACCATTTTATAAATTCAGCTATGTCAATTTATTAGAATCTTATTTAATACTTAGGAACTCTTAAACTCTTATCTTTACCAACTTACTTGTGTCAGCATGTAAGATAAAATTATTGATGAGTTGATGGAAGGAGCATATTGATGCTTCAAGATGATGGTAGTATAAATATAATATTTTGATCCCCTCTAGGTTTTTTAAAAGATTGGGTGTGTGTAGGATAATTAGGGGCAAACACACGCCCTTAAATGATGATGAAAAATTAGAAAAAAAAAGTTAGGCAACTTGACATAAAATTTTGACTAGGTCATCAACATAATTTTAAAAATATGTAAGAACAAAATTTATAGCAAATTGAAGGTAATTTCTAAGTGTAGTGTCATAAATTGTACACCCTTAATTAGGGTTGTTCGATTTCACGGTTAGGTTAGCACCTACCTAAGTGTGTTGTATTTTTTCATTTTAAAGTCCCTTTAATAATTTAATTAAATCTAAAGTCCTCTCTTATCATTCCACACCTTATAAAATTGGGCCCTTAACCCTAACTATGCTCCTTTTTGTTTTTTTAATCAACTAATTAATTAAGTCTTGATAAGGTCCTATTTCAACCTTCAAGGCCCAATTTCGTATATCGAAAGACCTTGGATTGTTGCACCGAGCTATGATTAGCTTTGTAATCATGAAAACTTGCATCCATAAAAAATTGGAAAAACATCGGTCAGACCATGGTGTAGCACCATGGTCTCGACTTTTTCTCCCCAAATTGCAGGATCATGTTTTGGCAATATTATAATGTTTAAATCTTGCTTTGTGTGAAATTATATCAATTATAGGTCGGCCTATCATCAAAAATAAAGTTAGGGTTTCATATATATAACCTCTTATTTCCTCATTTGAAGGATCCATCTACAAGCAATGGAAGGAGACCTCTTATGAAGTGAAAGTGAAGTTTATGTGAAGCCTACAATTAGTAAATTCATCATCAATAAAGTCTTCATTAATCATTTTTATCATCAATTGAATCTTTGGAGATATCAAAGAATAATAAGGAGATCGCCGACTGTTGATTAGCTTGTACCTCTCCCTTAGGGTTTGGTATGATTTCATGTTATTTTCATATCTATATGTGAGTTTTTGGATCTACATATCATTCATTTTCAATTACATTATTGCTTTATATCCCTATTGTATTTATGATTTGAAGCATTTATATTATTTTCATTCAGGCTTTTCACTCCAAACCAAGGATAGGACTCTAGTTTGCATTTTACCTCATAGGAATCTTACAAACACATGAGATTCTAGGGAACACACACTTTTCAATATATTATCAACTATTTGTGGAGGTGGAAATCACCAAAACAAGGGGTTTGACTAAGGAAAAACCCTATATAGTCACCCATACACCTTTTTTCATATCACATGTGCGGGTACAAGTTTCAAACGGAATTATAATCTTTTGGGAAGTCAGAATTCATAGGCATGGTCCCAGATCCAAAAGAAAGCCCTAGATCTCTGGGACTGGGGCTCCCAACACCTTGTTCCTAGACCAAGGTGCCCAGTGTCCTAGTCCTTTTCATTTTGTGACATAATTTGGTAATTTTGATCTAGAGCTCTTCAATCTGCAGATTTCCAATTTTCAACTCAGTACAGTCTGTGGGACCAGGGCGCCTAACGCCCTAGTCCTACCAGTTTAGGCTCAATTTTTTATGATAGGTGCACATCATAATTTCCTCTTTGGTTATGTACTCTGTGTCTCAGTTTCAGTTTTGTATCTTTCTATTATTGCAATTTACATAGTTGCTTTTGTTCATTTCTTTAGTTTAGCTTATCATCACCTTACATTTGACTCATTTCCCTCATATCTATAAAGGAATAGAAACCCTAAAGAAAATCCTTGACTCTATGTCATAAGAGGAAGTCAAAGTGAATAATCTACTTAAGCTCTTTCATATTCCAATGTATGGAGGAAAGTGGGGTTAGGTCCTAGTTTACCTGATCCCATTTTTTACCATCACACTAAACTATTAAATTGTTTCCAAAAAAAAAAATCTATTTTGTGAAAATTTAAATTCCAGAAAAATATAAAAAAGTAGGTGTATGTCTGACCAACCTAAGTACAAGAAAAAACATAATATTTTTAATGAAATTTTAAATATAAGTAAAGGAAACATGCTTAAATGTGTTGCATAGTTTTTTATATTTTATTTTTAAGTAAATACTTATTTATAGTTTTTTTAATATAAATTTTTTAAAGTATAAAAACTTGTATATCTGACCACCATAACTTGGTCAAGAATTCAAAGCATGGAATGTGATGCATCTTTCCAATTTAAAAAATGTGAAATCATTTGAAAGTTGTAAATATTTTTCAATCAGCCTATCAATCAAGACTTTAGTCATAATACATTTAGAAAATCAATAATAATTATTTATTAAATTCAAAATGAGGTAAAATTTAAATAGGTGGTAAGCTGGCAATTTCCCTCGTTTCATCAAATTTGGATAAAAAAAGTCATCAACCACATGGGAGAAGTCTAGAAAACCAAAGAAAATTTCTAAAAAAATTTATGCTATTGAATTTCTAGGTTTGACAACCCCAAAGCTAATCACAAAGCAATCCTGAAGGAAAAATAGAGAGAAAAAAATTATGTCAGAAAAAATGGATATCCATTAGAAATATATAAATTTTTCAAACATCAAAAACAAATATCCATTTCCTCAAGTTGTTGTTTTTTTTATATATATATTTTTAAAATGGATATCCATTTTGAAAAGCCTAGAAAAACACATTTTGGTAAATGGGCATAACTTTTACGTTTCTAGAATAACATTTTAAAGTTACAAGGAGATGATAGCATCTACAGGTAGTGGTATGAAGAAGGGTGGATGGGCAGAAGGCTATGGAGATAGTAGGAATGATCCAGGAAAAAATGTTGATCTTTCACCCTTTGGTGGATCTATCATGAGTGCTAGAATAGAATGCCTTTCTGTTGGGACTCGTGACCTTCAGGTGTACCCAAGTAAGGAGTTGACTTTTGACAAAGGAATCCCCCCCTCCAAGGGGATTCATGTGTTGTTGGGGGTTCTAACAACAATGCTAGAGATTACTTTAGTGGTGAATATTCACCAATGGCAAATTTTTCACGTTGGCGACCTGGGAAATGGCGAATATTTTGTACCGACTGGGGGTGGTCATGTCGCTAGAACATTATCAATTTCTGTCAAATTCATGGCTTGATTTCCATATGTTTTATGTAATTAAATGTTTCTATGCGAGGATTTTGCCAATACAATATTTGCCTATAGGCATATGAAGATTTGTTAGCCAGGAGGACCCAATTTGCTTGACATTTTTTTGATGCATGTCTCCATTCACCCCAACTTTCACCAACTATATTGTATTTGCCAATTATTTGGACGACCCATAATCGCCTCAAAAATTACATGGTGTGTTATAATTACGTGGGATTCACCAAATATTTGTATACCATATAAAATTCCCGCAAAATTTGCCATATAAGGATTGGTATAAATACATTCAAATATCAGATCTATCTCTACACAATCTGGTGGGTTCTAGGCTCTAAATTCTGATTAATAACAAAGTTTCAGACCAAGGAAAATCATTGTTGTTGATTGCATTGGCGACTGCTAGTGACCTAAAGGTGAGCAATCATATTTTTGAAGTGTTATAATATTATTCTGAATTTATCTATATTTGTTTGCACTATTGAGTTCATTCTTATTCAGTGGGAAACCATCAGTGCCAAGTGGTCAACCAGCAGATTCAGACCTCAGATATCTAGATTGTAGGTCGTCGGGCCAACAAAACATATATTATACTTTATAGTCTATTATTGCTTCTTCAACAAATTGATATTTTTTTGGCAGCCTTTATTTTGTTGGAGATGTCAAATAGGAAGAAAGGTAGGAAACCTGAATGTGGGGAAGGCCATGAGAGACCAACAAATAGAAGAACGTTGTCTTCGTACTTTGGCTTTGGAAAATATTGTGGTGAAAATCAAGAAGGTACATCATCACAAGTACAAGTACAAAATTCGCAATCTACATCGCATGTTGAAGACGGCGACGAACCTGATATCTCAGATCAGGATGATCTTGAAGAAGATTATATGGTAGATGCCCAAGTTAGCCAGAATGATATAATCAACTTGGGTGATAATGCCATTGATGATAATACACAGAAGGGGAAAAGAAAAGCCAGGTCAAAAAAGGATCAACCACAATCAAAAAAGGATTGGGAGTAGGATATGTTAGTGAGGAATTTTCAAATTAATTGGGCATCAAAGTATCCATTCATTGAACCAGTAGAGAATCCAATTGAAGGTGAGCCTCCAATAGAATGCAGGTGTAAGATTTGCACTTGGAAACATAACAAGGAAATTAGGTTGCAACTAAAATTTTACACCATAGAAAAGCATATGGATAAAGTTTGTGAAAAACAAATGATAGACAGAGTTGAAAAATTAGTGATAAGATGGGAAAAAAATGAGTAATGTAAGCATGTGAGGAATGTCAAAGAGTATTATTTTCATTAGAAAATACAGATGAAGCTTGTTGAAGTTAAAGGTTTTATTGAAGCTAGTTTTGGAAAAGCAATGCAAATAAAACAACTGGGAAAAGTTGTTCAGTTAAGCGTTGTTTTTTATATTTTGAGCAAAGGGCATGCTATGACAGATTTCCCATCAATTAGTGGTCTATTATACTTTTTGAAAGTTCCTAACTATCCTAATAGACACTGGTCAATAAACAGTGGATGGGAATGGGCAAGTTGTCTTGCTGAGGTTGAAAAAGAAGATGTAAAGGAAAAAATAAGAGAGTCAAACTTTATTGTATTTTCTTTAGATGAAGTTACAGCAGTAGACAATACTTCATGGGTATGCATGCACGTTTATATTGTACAGAATCATGCCCGCCAACCTCATCTACTATATATCGCTAAAATGAAGGAGAGTGCGACAACGAAAAATTTGTTTCAACTAGTAAAGAGAATTTTAATTGAATATGGAGGTATGGATGACATGACGGTTACCAAAAAATTGGTGTGTTGGAGCAGATGGAGCTTTAGTAATGCAAGGTCACAGGAACGGTCTTTGTACAAAGATTGAAACTTCATTTGCACCATGCATTACTGCAATTCACTGCATGGCTCATAGAATGAATCTTGCTTTTGGAATTGTGAGCAAGTATGCTTCGGTAAAAAAAATTGAAATTTTAATCCCAAGCGATTTATGGAATTTCAACACTTTGTTGATGGAATAATTGATGGGAACAATCTTCTCAAGGATAAAAATACCAGATGGATCTCTTTGGATGGTCCAGCGCATCGAGTTTTTTCATAATATCCATCCTTGATTGGACTATTTCGCACAACTCATGACGAATCAGAGCAACCAAAATTTCTTGACCTTCTTTGGAGGTTAAGTAATCTAGAGACACTCTTAACTTTAGCATCTCTTTTTCCCATGCTATAGGAAATGAGGAATATTATGAAGGCTTCCCAAAAAAGAGCTATGTATATTGCAGAATATGCTACAAAGTGTAAGATGAAATGCATGACCCTCGAAAATCTCTATTGAAATCAACCAACACTATCTTATAAAAAATTTGTTAAGTGGCGGACACTCGCAGATTTGAACAATCCTGATAAATTTTTACAAATCGGTGCAAATGGGGAGGTATGTGTCAATGTACAGGGAGATGAGATACCAATGCACTTCTATGCCATGGTCGACCCTGAGGAACCAAGAAAGCACCCTAGGAAGCAACTAGCAAGAGTTACAAGGGAAGATTTCGACAAGATTGTTGAGTCTATAACTACTTCTGTGAAGAAAATTGCCTATAATCTTTCCTCACAAATTAGAAGCAGATTCCCTCTTAACAACCTACTTGAAGCCATGTCTATTCTATTTCCTCGATATTGGAGCCTCAACAATGCAGCTAATTTTCAAAGTAAGCTACTGACTTTGATAAAACAATTTTGCATATCCAGAGAATTGAATGGAGTAACTATAAATGGAATATTAGATGAAACTCGTCTTAGAGAGAAATCATCTTGTTTTGCATACACTATGAGGGAACAATATGGCACTATGGAGAACCCCCATGAAGAGGGATCAGTAACAAGGCTTTGGAAATATATAGCTGAGAACACAACATTGCATGATTCAATGCCAGAATATTTGAAGCTTGTTGATTTATGTCTTACCATGATATTGGGTTCTGTGGAAGATGAGAGATTTTTCAATGCTTTGGGGTTCCTAAAATCAAAGCTAAGAAACAAACTAGACTAAAAATTGGAAAATTGCTTGAGGCTCTATACATCTAGGTATAATGTCCACATTTTTCCTTATGATAGGGTACTACAAATCTGGAGGTCCAAATGTGAAAGAAGAGGTTTGGGAAACACTTCAAACCAAAGTGTCAATGGGACTATTAACTCATGTACTAGACCTACTGGTAGCATTGAGATGCAGTTCAACGAAGGTATGCACTCAAACTCAAGAAATAATAGACAAGAATCAAGAAAGCTTTGAATTTGATGAGGATGAATGGAAACTGTAAGAGATTGGTATTTATTAATCTTATTACTATATCTCATCATTCATATTACAAAAGCATATTATTATGGTTGATAACTTGATGATATTTTATGAGTCTGTCAACTTTTTGCAATTAGAATTTAATATTGATTTGTAATTGTATTTTTCAACTTTCTATTTTCAGATTTAAAATAGCATAATAAAAGACCATAATGTGTTTATTGATACAGACATATTTATTTAGACATGTTGAGAACTTAGATTTTTATTAATTCTTTAAAAATATATCCATATGATACAATTCATTCAATACACCACTGTGTCTGATTCTCCATGCAAAAGTCAATACAAAGTTTCAAAACCCTTTGCAAATGACCCTGAATTCCCTTTTATAGAAACAAGGGAGAAACAACAGCTTCAGGTCGATTTGCAACATGTGAAGACTCAACATCAAAATCACAAACTCAACACAAATTTACATGGCCATCACAGGTCGGATTAGCAATTTAAAAACTGCTACATGTCTGATGTATCCTGTTAAAAAAATAAAGTTCAAAATTAAATATTAATTCAAGCCATGAAAAATTAAATATAGATAATAGCGGTGCCCAAAACCTAGTAATCAGAAATAGAGAAATGTCTAAATGTTAAAACTTGGGAGAATTTGAGAATACAAATTTATAGGCTGAAGGTTTGCACTGTGCATCATAGATTCATAGGTTGGATTAGCAATAGCGAGTGTTGGTTTTTTCTTGTTCATAAAACGGAGTTATTTCAAGGAATGCCAAATTCCAAACAGAAAAAACATAAAACCATGAAAAGAGTAAAAGCATAAAACTATGCAATACATAATATGATTCTTAAGATTTTTGTGCCATTTTTTTTAGGGTGCTCCACTCTTCATCTGATGGAAGGTCAATATTCTTTAAACTATGGAAAGTCAATTGCAACTTCGTCAATAATCCATATTTAGAAGAGTGACTTGAGATCACTATTTCACCCAATATCACATTCAGAGTTGTAAATGGTTGGATGAATTCCAGAAAGCTTTGGGGAGTTATGTTCTTAGGAAGCAAGTCTAAATCAGACTTCATTTTTATCTCCATGTTTTTTAATAAGCTTCTTTTCCAATGAATTTATTTGATGGGTCAACGGTCTTAGGCAAACCAAGTTTAATCAAAGTAGTTGTCTTTTCTTGCAACTTCAATATCTTTTTGCCACATTTATCCATAACTTCTGATATTTCCCTTAGTTTTTGGCATTTTTGAAGGATAGATTATATATTAACTGTGGCATCAATGCGGCTCTTAAATCCCTTGGATGCCAAATAGCTATCATTGGTACTATAGACTACTTGTAAAATTTGTTTTGCCATATCCCTCTTTTGAATAAACATGTATGCTCTTCTCAATGTGCCCTTCGATTTTCATATAAATTAATCTCTTACTTTCATTCAATTCAAACCATTCACACAACTTGTCAATCCTCTGCATTATTTGCCCCCAAATGTTTTCTTGTATATACTTCATCCTATTTTTCATATTATCTTTCAATCTATCCTCCAAAGTTTTAATTTTATCATTTGCATTGTGCAAGTCTTCTTTCATTTGTGCACATTTTTTTCACTCTTCCTCTACTTCTGCTTCCAAATGTTTTGCTTTTTCCTTCTCATGATCCAATAGGTCCTGTATTTTTCTTATTTTGGCAGCAGCAGACTCATAACTTTTGTATAATTTTTGAAAACCCAGCTCTTTCCTCATGAATTTTTTTACTGCTTTTAGCCAGTTTTTCTCTTAGGTCCTTCAATTTTGCATCCACCTTTTCCTGCTCTGCAATTTCTACTGAAAAGCTCGAATTTTTTTATCCTTTTCTATAAATCATTGCACTTGTTATCTTCTACTTTCCTCTTTGATTTTTCGTTTGCCAGGTCTACCTATAACTTTTCTATTTGTTTCTCCAGATTATTTTTTTCTCTCTCCACCTTTAGCAGTGAAGTGTAGACCACTTCGTTAGTCCTTTTTGACACACTAATTTTGTCCACGTTGTGTACTTTGGAAAAATCCATTTGGAGGGTAGAAACTTGAAATTCAGAGGGATCTATCTGGCTGTGTGGTGAATTTTTATCTTTAGTTGGGGGCATAGCAACCATGAACTTCATCATATCTTTGTGTGAGTCATATGTTGGAAATACCCTGTTCCTTGTAGGGTGTTCATCTAAAACTTCAGTCAGGGCAACCCTATGAAATGCTCTCTTTTTTTCTTTATTTGCATTTGTTGTGTGTTTAATTTTATCACAGTAATCACAAATTAAAAATATGGGCTTGTTGAAGCAATTGAATGTTTGAAACGTGAAATAGGAATAGAAGAGGCTTCAGTTCCACTTATGCCTATGGTTTTAACTAATGCATTACGAGGATTACCAACAACCATAACTGATCCTGTCCCACTGTCACATTCATGGGTAGTTTTATAGTCTTTTGAGGGGTCTGATCTGAAGCTACAAATGATAGATTTGTAGTGTCAGTGGCACTTGATATAGGATTCTGAATAGTATAAGTATCTACCACTAGTGGCCTCTTGTGAGCGATATTTTGTTCTTGCCATTGTCCAACACCAAGACAACTAGTATCAGTAGTAGTACTCATGCCAACCCCACCAATCACAGTGGCACTTGACTAAACACTAATAGGAATACTATCCCCAGATTCCCCACTAGTAGTAGTGGCACTTGATTCACCACCAATGGGAATACCATGATGTGGTGGTGGTTGTGGATTTGAACCTGAAACAAATGCAGGTGGACCTTGAGGGTAATGAGTAGTACCTTTATGTGATGAATATGAAGAATCAAGTCCAATGACTGGTTTAACAAAAGCTTTTGATTTTGAATTTGATGGAAGTTGTACCTCAAGTAAAAACCAAATGCCTTCTCCTCTGAGACCTAGACCACCACCTTCAAAACCTATTTTTTCCACAATGTTTGCCCCTTTTCTATATTTTTCTTTCATGGACTCATTGACTCTACCTAATATTTTAGGGACTGTAGTAGTTGTTGGAGTGGGCTCAATCTCATACTCATTGTCATCTTCACTCCTGTCATATGCTCTTGTGGGATGCTCCATATTCCACAATTTGCTAAAATCTTCATCCTCGTCGATGAACTCAAATTTTGCACTGGTCTTTGGTTCACCAAGATTCTTCCTCATAGTTAAAAAATCATTTATTTTGGTTTGAGTCCAATAATTGTCTTTACATTCTTGCAGAATTGTTTTAGGAATATATTTGTTAGATGGATTAGCATATTTTTGGTAGAAATTGTAGGACCTCCTATATTGGGTGCCCTCCTCTGTTGTCCTTTGTGTGTGCAATGCCATAATTTGTGATGGCATTTCTTCTGTTAAAATGTTATTGTTAGTAGCAATTTTCTCCATCTCTTTTTTTACCTCATCCTAGGACTCCATGTTTCTAAGCTTTTCTAGTAGTGGTTTACTTTCATGTTGACATAACGCTGAAGAGTTCCCATTTTTCTTAAGCCTTGCTTGAACTACACCGATTGGATCATACTGCCAGAGACCCTCATCACCAAAGCTAAAAACTGTCAAAAATTTATGTGCCACATTGAATGCTTTTCTCTCAAATGTGAACCCTCCACATGAGAAAGGCAAGGAAGAAAATATGCTATTGTTTTGTTGACCATGGAAGTGCCTATCTGTGCTCTCCAACTGTTGTACATATTCCAATTCAAATACCCTCTCTGTCACATGTATTGGAAGTTTGTAGGGTTTTACTGTTGATCCGTAAAACCTTAACATAGTGTATTCTTCCATGAAGAACCAGTTAGCCAATTGTATTTGACTTCCAAGTTGAATGCAATCTCTACAAGACACAGGCAATCTAGGCATTGGAGTGCTTGTAATTTCATTATACATTGGTGCCAAAAAGAAGTCTACAAAATGGTTGTAGTTCTTTTTGTTATCGTGCATCCTTATATTTGGTGTCCATTCATATATTGGACACTTTGTTTTGATCTGATACTTCTCATCAATATTATAGTTCACAATGTGAATATTGTTGGTCTAGAATATTGCACGATATTTGGATAAAAGGAGATAGCACAAGTAGGATGAGAACCTAAATGTCTTATAGGAACCTTTTTTTATCATTAGTAATTGTTTTTGCATGGATTGAACAATGTGCTCAACAAAATTATATCTTACTAGCTGAGTTACACAATGGATATTAAAAACCATTTCAAGCAGGCTAGCACCCAATTCCATATTATTTTCCAATCCCAGGCAAAATGTCAACAAGGAAATGGTATCCCAAACCCATGGAACAAAAATGTTAGAATCATAAGGAGGCTTATGATTCAGATCCAACGGAGTACCACACATTATTAGAGCTATGATAAATGAATCTCTATGACTTGGATCGAGACTCTCATAATTATCTGCTAGCTTTCCTAGGTCAATGTGGACGTTTGAGTTTTGTGCTTCAAACCCTAGGTTCAACAAATGAGCAAATTCTCCCATGTTTATGGATAGAATTTCCTCTTTTGTATTTTTATTGACAATTGCTTTTTTATCTTCATCATAATTTTCGGTGCAGACCATGACAAAATCAGGGCAAGGGAATATTTCAAGTAACACCATGTTTCCCAATCCAGCATCCCGCGATGCGATTTTATTTGTTCTTTGTTTTAACATTGTGTTGAAAATAGTAAATTTTTCCCTGCTTGGATCTATCGCCTTATTAGGCAATCCATATCTAATATCTATGATACACTTTTCACCATGGATATTAGGGTCATAAATATCATGGTATTTGTCAGTGAAACCTGGTGTTTTAACTAGTTCGGTTAGGTACATTTTTTTTCACTTGGCTTCCTATTGAACTACTGCTTCTCATTTTCCCCATTGTTGTTATTGTTAATAATTCAAAATAATTCTAGATACAAGCCTGAAAATGCTAACCCTCAAATTGAACCACGAGATTTAAAAAATTAAAAAACGTGTGATGTAGGTGTTCTAGATTTTACCCAAAATTTCTATTTCACTAGATTCGTGCAGATAGACTCTGTTGCAACTTGCATTCCTCAATCTAGTAGTCATTTCCGAACCTCCATCAATTTACTGTTTTGTCCATGAAATGAAATACGATTATGATTTATGAGTCACTTATTTTGAAAACACTGAAAAGTACAAAAGTAATACCTAAAGGGCAAAATATCTAGAATCCTATTGTAATTTGATTAATTATTATTAATATCTATTTGCCACCGAAGGACAAAAAATTCATTGCTTCAGTCTAAATTCTGAGGACAGTGAAAACGTCACCAGACTCGAGTGACGAGTCACTTTTTTGGATTGTTTTTGAATTCTTTTTAATCCTTTTCAACTTTCACTCAAAATAAAGCTTAATTATAGATAATTAAATGTAAACCATTCAATTTTAGGTCAAGTTCTCAAAAAAGTGTTTACTTCCCACATTTGGGCCAAAATGCACCCTGACATTGATCTGTGCTCATCCGATGGATGATGGTATCTGTTGTCAGTTGTCATGGGTCCCATGACTTTTGCCATTTTTTCAGGCACGTCACCACACTCGAGTCACTTTTTCAGATTGTTTTTTAAGTCTTTTTAATCCTTCAACTTCCACCTGAAATAGAGCTTTATAGACTTAATTATATTTAATTAAATGTAAAACGTTCAATTCCAGGCGAAGTTCTCACAAATGTGTTTACTTCCCACATTCGGGCTGAAATCCACCCTAAGTCGTTGATCTGGCTCATCCAATGGACGATGGTATCTATTGTCAGTTGTCGTGGGTCCCATGACTTTTGCCATTTTTTGGGCACGTCACCACACTCAAGTCACTTTTTCAGACTATTTTTTAAGTCTTTTTAATCCTTCAACTTCCGCCCTAAATAGAGCTTTATAGACTTAATTATATTTAATTAAATATAAAACGTTGAATTCCAGGCAAAGTTCTCACAAATGTGTTTACTTCCCACATTCGGGTCAAAATCCACCTTAAGCCGCTAATCTATGCTCATCCAACAGACGATGGTATCTATTGTCAGTTGTCGTGGGTCTCATGACTTTTGCCATTTTTCGGGCACATCACCACACTCGAGTCACTTTTTTGGACTGTTTTTTAAGTCTTTTTAATCCTTTTCAACTTTTGCCCGAAATAGAGCTTTATAGACTTAATTATAGTTAATTAAATGTAAAACGTTCAATTCTGGGCTAAGTTCTCACAAATGTGTTTACTTCTCACATTCGGGCCGAAATCCACCCTAAGTCGTTGATCTGTTCTCATCCAACAGAAAATGGTGTATGTTGTCAATTGTCGTGGGTCCAATGACTTTTGCCATTTTTCGGACACGTCACCAAACTCTAGTCACTTTTTCGGACTGTTTTTGAAGTATGTTTAATCCTTTTAAACTTCCGCCAAAAATAGAGCTTTATAGACTTAATTATAGTTAATTAAATGTAAAATGTTCAATTATGGGCGAAGTTCTCACAAATGTGTTTACTTCCCACATTCGGGCCGAAATCCACCCTAAGTCATTGATCTAATTGAGTCTAATCATGTTCTCTAATTGAGTCAGAGAATCTTGAATTTTCTTCTAATGACCTTGGCTTTGAGTCTAATAATATGGTGAATCTTATTGATAAACGTGCACCTCCTAAGGACCTATGTAATATATATTACCTTTGATCCTAGTGAGACTATTGAAATACCTAGTGGCCCACTATATATCACTGCAAAGATCAAAGACATACTCTCACAAGGGGTTCTCATTGATCCAACATGTATGGTGAATGTAATAACTTAAGAATATCTTTATACTTTACAATTGCATGAAGTAACATATGATAAATTTGATTTAGTGGTTAAGATCTTTGATGGTTTCTCTTGTCCTACTATAGGTTCTATTACTCCTCCCGTTAAGGTTGGTACTAAGTGTTTAGATGCCATTTTTTCTATCATCCCTACATCAGATTAATTTTGTGTAAAGTTGGGACATACTTGGTTCTCTTCCATGAAAGCAATCTCATCTACCATTCATAAATGTCTCAAATTTTTTCATAATGACAAAATCATAACTATAAATCATAGCATGTACCAACCCACGCATGCACTAGTTCAAAACTTCAACAACAAGTAAGTTGGACTTTTAATTCACTTGTTTTTCATGAGATAAACATCTTTTTTAATATGTTTGGAAAATTATAATCAACAATAATCAATGTACAAATAATTAATGGAATGAACTGGATTGTTTTTTTATATATTAAATATAGAGAAAGAATCATTACATAAAAAAGATCACAGTATTAAATTTATTTCCATTGTTTAACAAAATATTGAAATAACGTAGCTCATAGACAAAAAGAATTTGCAAAATTATCATTAATAAAATGAAACAAAAAGCATTTTTATATCCATAAGAGGCAAACCAAAACGAACTAGAATTTTCAAAATTATCATTAATATTTATGTTTTGAAAGTTTACAATTTTTATGTGTTTGAGACTTGAGTCCCTCAAAAATTTTAAAGCCAAAATGAGTTATCCACTGAGCCTGTGAGGTTACGAGGACATAGCCAAAAAAACAAAAATACAAGGGGGTCGAGGCTAGGGCATAGGTAGTGGACACATTCATGGTTTACCCTAAGAATCTCGCCCTCCCTCCATGCAGAATTCTTCAAACATTATAAGCTAAGAGAATTCTTCAAGCCAACTATAGTTTGGAAAGTCATCCAAGAGGAACCATTTCCAGAGAAAGTCCCTACCAATCTACACCCATTTCCTATGATGTGTCAACTGCTCTACATTCAAGTTCAAAAGAAACGGTTGCCTAGCCACTGGCACTGTTTGGTCAGGAAGGAGAAGCTTGGTTAATTCACTCACCCAAGGGATCCCCACCCATACTTCTACAAAGACAACAATAGTAATGATATCTCCAAGGAATTCTTCTTTAAACACCTTCCTTAACAACATCAACATATCCACCTTGTCTCCTCCGAGGTCCAGAAGAGACGCTAAGAACCGGATGTAACGTCTGTGTTAACACGGTATATATTTTTGTTATGTAGAAATTCTCTGCCCAGCACCATCCTCATAGCCTCATTAGTGAACATCCCAACCTCCTTGCAGACTGATTGGAGGGTTGGGTCTCTAATAAAACCCAAAAATGCCCTCTAGTCCTTTGCAGAAATGCTTCTCAAGCGGATAGGAGTGTCCATTTTCAGAAATCAGATTACCAAATTAAATAGCTTGAGCCTATAGACCTAAACCAGAGGCAAAATTTAAATACCGTGAGCTTTGACGATTTATCTACCAAAGGCTAATTGAAGATGAAAGAAGTAGAGATCGTATATAAATAGTTGAAGCTCTTGATTGTAATAATACCTTCTCTAACTGTATTAACTGCTTTAAAAAAAAATTAAATCTTTCGTATATCTTTGCAAATATTTCCAATAAATGCACGAGTACCAAATTGGAAACATCTATAAACCAGTACCAAATTGGAAATAGCTATAATTTATAAACCAGTACCAAGTACCACATTGGAAGTTGTGGGGACAGAGTGGATTGCAATTAGTGACTAGACATATATTAAATGACCGACATAATCGACCGGGACATTTGATACGTGTCTATTGAATCCAATTCCATTCTAGGCACTTTCTCCTCAACTATGTTCTCTTTAGAAATTTGGGCTGAAATAAAACTTCACCCATTGATCTACAATCATCAAACGGTTTAAAATCATTGATGCATTTTAGGTACGTGTCACCCTTCATGTGTCAAAGACGTCATGCTTATCAACACATCATGCAGAGTTCAGACTCAATGTGATGTACTAATGTGATGTGATGTATCATGTGCCTTGTCTATTAATGGTAATGAATTCATGAAATCACCAATAAAATATACATTTTTTCATAAATAAAAAAATATTAGCCTTAACAAATTAAATAATTTTCAAGCGGTGGATAAAAATCGCCAATACGCTTAAATAATTTTTCCTACGAACTAAAAATTTTCGCCCATACAATTATACATTTGTTCCTTTAAATGAAAAATATTCATCTCCTACAATATAAATTTTACCCACAGAACAAGGTATTATTTGCTAGAATTTTATGTAACTTTCGTACCCTAGGAAAAAATCGCCAATACAAAATAATTTTTTTCCTACTTTGAAAAAAAAATTCGCCATCAATATGAAAATTTCCCCCAAAAATAATGTGTGATTCACCAGGATTTTACACTTTTGCCTGCGGGGTGGTTTCTTAAAGTTATCCCTGAACAATGCTCAAGATGGTCCTGCTTTGGGGCCCAGTGGTAGTAATCTTGGCTTAGGAATCAATGTTAAGAATTCAAATTTGAGTTTGGGCAGGGAAAATGTGGGGGGTAAATTACCTTGGGTTTCCCTCTTTGGAATTAAACCAAATGGAAAATCCTCTTTTCCCCCTATTACGGTTTCCTCAAACACTAACAGTGGTAGTGTTTCAATAACAATATTGGACCCAATTGTTGACCACAACATATCTTTGATGACTTTTGTTGGACACTATTGCTGCTAGGATATGTTGTTGTCATTGATGTCAATATATTCCTGCTCTGGTGATTGCAGATTGGTTTATTGGGATCATGGTTTGGTGTACAAAATATTTTTAGTATCATTATATTCTTTTATATTGGTTTTGGGGATCCAGGAAGCATAATTGATCATATCAAATGATTCGGCTTTGTAGTTTGTTTATCTGAACAGTGCTTTGCAGAGTTCAGTATTTCCTCCAGTATATTTTGGTGTGATCAGCTCAAGATTTGAGATTTTGGGATAGTGTTTAGGATGGTCTTGTGTATCTTCATTTTAGATGGTTTGTGATTTGGTGCTCTACAAGTTATCTTTCTTCGTGATAGTTGTTGTTGTTTGAGTGTTCTTGAGTTTCACATGTTGATCGGTGAAGATTTGATAAGTGGTGTCGGTGCAGTTGTTTCTGATGATTCTAATGTGCTTGCTGGTGTTTACTAAGTATGTTCTATTTTTTTATGATCCGCATTTATCGTTGTGCGAGTTCTTGGTGATTTTGTTGAATCGGTGATGTTCTTCATCTTATGCAGTTTTCTTGGTGATGTAGCATGTTGCGATTGATCTTGGCATGATTTCCGATGGTGTTGTGTTTGGAGATTTGAATTAAGTCCATGTTATGACATGTATATCATTGTATTAGTCTGGTGGTTAATCTTTGTATCATGTGATGTAATTTTGTAATTGTGAGTTGAGGGTTTAGCCGACCTTTTTGCCAAGGTTGATGAATTGTATAAATAGGTGATATTGTCATGTAAATTAGGTGTCATGGTTATGTCTACATTATCAAAGAGTGGTGTATGTGTGATCAAGTGATTCTTACTTTGACATTGTGATTGAGTAGAGATTGGTGTTGCAAGGCAGACAATTGTGCTTAACCGAAACTATCATCAGGCATTTGGAGATGCTATTATTGTAGATCATTATTTCCAGATTGTTGTCCAAATCTTGTTGTATGTTAGTGAGACTTCCCTGAGGGTTGTAGCCTTTTGGGTCATTATCTTTTGAGCAGTGAGCTCTAGGCAGTGTGCCTGAATGCATGTGCATTCCCCATTGTAATATTTACACATACTAATGCAGAGTATCATCTTATTGTGGGTAGGTTCCCACCATGGTTTTTCCCTTAACCGAGTTTTCCACGTCAAAATCTTGATGTTGTGTGTTGTGTTATCAATTTTCTTATTTTTGTTATTGTTGTAGATTAATAGATCTATTTTTGTGGTTAAGTTTGTACATCCGGTGAAAACGGATTCACCCCCCCTCTCAGTTTTCCCTCATTATTGTTGCCACCAATTGGTATCAGAGATAGATCCTCCAGAAGAAGCTTAATCGCTTGAGGAGATTCGGGATGGAAACTAGAAGTGGAAGTGTTATTTTTAAGAAGGAAAGTCCAAGATTTGATGGTAGTAACTATTCTATATGGAATAATCAGGTGGAAGTGCACTTGAGATGTCTTGGAGAAGATTACTGGAAGATTACAAAGAATGCCTATTCTTCTCCTTGGAATGGACCGGTTACTGTTGATGAGATCAAATAAGTTGAACATAATATTAGATCAAAAGAAGCATTGTTGAGTGCCCTGACTGATTTAGAAATGATAAATGTGATGGGACTTTAGACCGCACATGAGATCTGGGAGAATCTTGAAACCATGTATGAAGGAGATAAACAAGTGAAAGTTGCTAAGTTGAAGAGTTTGAAAGGGATGTATGAGATGTTGAAGATGGGAGAAAATGAGAACATAAATACCTTTATGGATAAGGTGAATGATCTTGTCCTAGGTATCAGATGTGTCGATGGAACCCTTGAAGAAGATGAAATTGTTGCTAAGGTTTTGAGATCTTTTCCTCCTCCGTATAAACACAAGGTAGATGCTATTGATGAGATCTGGAGTGTGACTAAAGTGACAAGATATATGTTGGTTGTAAATATTGTTGCATATGAGCTAAGAGAATTTGGTGAGTCACATGGAAAGTCTGAGACATCATTTAGACCATATGTATCTGGTAAACAGAAGTATGAACCTAAAGATTGCAGAATATCCAGATATGAAAGAGAAAGAAGAGAGATGGAAGAGAAAGAAAGGGCAAGAAAGAGAACTAGATGAGCTTGAAGCATTGATTGCCCAGAGATTTCCTAAAGGAGCTAGTAAGTATGATAGAAAATTGCCCTCGAAATGTTTCTCTTGCAATAAGGTAGGACATTTCCTTCTAGGTGCCCGGAGAGAATGGCTAAGTATGATAGGCATGATAAATTTGATAAGCATGATAAAAATGATAGATATGAGAAGCATGAGAAGTATGATAAGCCTTACACATCTAACTAGAAGTATAAGAATCAGAAGAATTGTTATTATGTTGTTGATGAAGGTGTTACAGATGAAGAATCAGAAGAAGATGAAATTGTGTTTCTTCCCATTAAGGAAGATGGACCGGTACTTTTTGATCCCACTAGCTGCACTATTGAGGGAAAATCTTTAGCTGCTAAAGTTGAAGAAAAAGATGAATGGGTGATTGACAGTGGTTGTTCACATCATATGACTGGTGATAAAAGAAAATTTGTGAGTATGGAAAGGTATGATGGTGGAATAGTTAGATTTGGAGATGACAAGGCATGTGTGATCTGTGGTAGAGGTTATATATCCTTTGATGGTAAGCATAATAATGATGATGTTCTGTATGTTTAAGGTTTGAAGAATAATCTTTTAAGTGTTGGTTAGATGGTTGACAAAGGTTATGATTTGCAATTCAAGAATGGTAAATGCAAAATCCTAAATGCCTCTAGTATAGAGATTGCATCTGTAACTAAGACTGAAGGTAATATTTTTCATTTGAATGTTGGTGAGAAAATTTGCTTGATTGCTAAGATTGATGAAAGTTGGTTGTTCCATAGGAGAATGTGTCATGTTAATTTTGATTTTATGATTAAGATCAGTTCTATTCAAGTTGTTAGAGATCTGCCTAAGATTGTTAAGCCTACTAATCTGGTATGTAAAGAATGTCAATTGGGTAAGCAAACAAGAATTTCTTTCAAGAGAAAACAATATACATCTAATGGATTCCTAGATCTTATGCATACTGACCTATGTGGACCTACAAATGTTAGAAGTGTGCAAGGTGATAGATATTTTATGTTGCTAATTGATTATTATTCTAGGATGATGTGGGTTGTCTTTTTGAAGGAAAAATCAGAATCATTAGACAAATTCAAGATATTTAAAACAAAAGTTGAGACTGAGTCGGGATTGAAAGTGAAATGTCTGAGATCTGACAGAGGTGGTGAATTTTGTTCTGGTGAGTTTGATTCATTCTATGAGAAGCATGGGATTAGAAGACAATTATCTTCTCCTAGAACCCCTCAATAGAATGGAGTTGTTGAAAGAAAGAACCGAACTATCTTGGATGTTGCAAGGACTATGTTGATTGAAGGAAATGTTCTGAAGATCTATTGGAGAGAAGCTATTAGAAATGTTGTTTACACATTCAACCAACTTTATATTAAAGATGATACCGGTAAGACTCCTTATGAGTTATGGTTTGCTCATGTTCCTACAGTGAGATATTTAAGAATATTTGGTAGAAAATGTTATATCAAGAGAGATGACGACATAGGAAAGTTTGATGCAAGAAGTGATGAAGGAATTTTCTTGAGATTCTCAACAAAGAGGAAAGCCTATCGGTGCTACAATAAGAGACTGAGAAATATAATGCAAAGTGCAAATATGAAGGTTGATGAGGATTATAGAAAAGAGATCAGAGCATGTGGATATATTGATGGCCAGCATGTTGTTATAATGCCTTTTTAGAATGAAGAATTGAAGAAGAATGATCTGGTAAAAAATGTTAATCTGGATGTTGTTGTTGCTGGTGGAGAGGTTCATGAACCTGAAAATTGGAACAATATAAAGATTCCAAAGTATGTATTAATGAATCATTCAGAAAATCAAATTATTGGAGATAAAAATAAAGGTGTGATGACTAGAAGAAGGCTAGTCGTTGAAGAGGTATATTTGATTTCTAAAGTTGAACCTAAAGATGTTGTTGAGGCTTGCAAAGATGAAAATTGGATGAGAGCTATGCAAGAAGAATGAGATCAGATTGAGAAGAATAACATATGGGATCTTGTGCCTAGACCTAAATATAAGAATGTGATTGGTACTAAATGGGTATTCAAGAATAAATTGAATGAATTTAATGAAGTTGTCAGAAATAAAGCAAGATTGGTATGCAAAGGGAATTCATAGACAGAAGGAATTGATTATGAGGAGAACTTTGCTCCGGTGACCAGACTTGAAGTTGTTAGACTATTGCTTGCATATGTTGCTTATAAATATTTCAAGGTATATCAGATGGATGTCAAATCTACCTTTTTGAATCATGATCTTGAGAAAGAAGTCTACATTGAGCTACCTGGTGGATTTTCATTATCAAATGATGGAGACATGATTTCACAGACTGGAAAAGGTATCTTTATATCTAAAACTAAATATGTGAAGGAATTGTTGAAGAAGTTTGGGTTAGAAGACTCTAAACCAGTTAGAACTCCTATGGTGACTGGTTGTAAATTATCTAAGAATGATGATTCTTCGAAAGCTAATTAGAGTTTATACACATCTATGGTTGGTGGACTACTATATATTACTCACACTAGGCTAGACATTATGCATGTTATGTGCATGGCTACTAGATATCAAGCTGATCCAAATGAGAGCCATGTCACTGTTGTTAAGAGAATATTCAGATACTTGAACGGGATTGTGGATTATGGTTTGTGGTATTAAAAGAATAATGATTTCATGTTATGCACTTACACTAATGCTGATTGGGTTGGTGATGTTGATGACCGAAAAAGTACCTCTAGTGGTGCTTTATTTTTGGGTAATAAATTGGTTTCATGGGCTAGTAAGAAACAAGATTCAGTGTACTTATCTACTACTAAAGTTGAGTACATTGTTGCTGCTAGTAACTGCACTCAAGTGGTTTGGATGAAGAAAATGTTCAAGGATATCAAAGTTATCTATGATGACCCTACTGTCATATATTGTGATAATTCTTGTGTTATTAATATGTCAAATAAATCAGTGCAACATTCAAAGACTAAACATGTGTCAATCAAATATCATTACTTGAGAGAAACAGTCAGTGAATAGGAAGTTAAGTTAGATTATATATTTATAAAGGAACATATTGTTGATATTTTCACTAAGCCTTTGCCTACAGATACATTTGTCTATTTAAGAGACAAGTTAGGGTATCTACCCCTCCTGATGAGAACTAGATGCATCGAGTTGCATCAATCTGGTGGACTTCATAGTCTTATCTCTTTATCCAAATTGATGAGTTGGTGTTGCTCCTCTAGTGGAGTAGTTTGGTTATATGGGGGAGAGATTCATGAGAGAGAGTTTTTTGTTTTGAGATCTTTGGCATTGTTGTCAAAGGGGGAGAGAAGTATGTGAAAATTTGTTTTATCTACTTGATCTTAGGAGGAGTTTGTTGGAGTTAATTTATTTCTTTGCATTGATTATTTTTCACATTCATATGTTGCCATCAAGGCCAAAAGGGGAGATTGTTGGACATTGTTGTTGCTAGGATATGTTGTTGTCATTGATGTCAACATATTCCTACTCCGGTAATTGCAGATTCATTTATTGGGATCACAGTTTGGTGTATGGAGTATTTCTAGTCTTACTATATTCTTTTGTATTGGTTTTAGTGATATGGGAAGCATAATTGATCATATCAAATGATTCAGTTTTGCAATTTGTTTATCTGATCAGTGCTTTGCAGAGTTCAGTATTTCCTCTGGTATATTCTGGTGTGATTAGCTCAAGATCTGAGATTTTGGGATAGTGTTTGGGATGGTCTTATGTATCTTCATTTCAGATGGTTCATGATTTGGTGTTCTGCAAGTTATCTTTTTTTGTGATAGTTGTTGTTTGAGTGTTCTTGAGTTTCAGATATTCATCGATGAAGGTTTGATAAGTGGTGTTGGTGCAATTATTTCTAATGATTATAACGTGCTTGTTGGTGTTTCCTAAGTATGTTCTATCTATTTTGATGATCTGCATTGATTGTTGTGTGAGTTCTTGATGATTTTACTGAACCGGTGATGTTCTTCGTGTTATGTGGTTTTCCTGGTGGTGTAGCATGTTGCGGTTGATCTTGGCATGATTTCTAGTGGTGTTGTGTGTTTGAAGACTTAAATTAGGTCCATGTTATGACATGTATATAATTGTATTAGTTTGGTGGTCGATCTTTGTATCATGTGATGTAATTTTGTAATTGTGATTTGAGGGTTTAGCCGACCTTTTTTTCAAGGTTGATGAATTTTATAAATAGGTCATATTGTCATATAAATTAGGTGTCATGGTTGTATCTACATTATCAGAGAGTAGTGTATGTGTGATCAAGTGATTCATCCTTCAACGTTGTGATTGAACAGATATTGGTGTTGCAAGGTAGATAATTATGCTTAACTAGAACTATCATCAGGCATTTGGAGATGCTATTATTACAGTTCATTCTTTCTGGATTGTTGTTTGAATATTGTTATAAGTCAGTGAGACTTCATTGAGGGTTGTAGCCTTTTAGGTCATTATCTTTTGAGAAGTGAGCGCTAGGTAGTGTGCCTAATTGAATGTGCATTCCCCATTGTAATATTTACACATACTATTGTAGAGTATCATCTTATTGTGGGTAGGTTCCCATCATGGTTTTTCCCTTAACCAGGTGGAAAGTGGAGATTGCTGCCTTGCCTAAAGATTTTTTCTCATTTTCCTTTTTATGTGAAGAGGATATTGTTGTTGTTCATTGTGGTGGTCCTTGGGTCATTGGCAAGTCATCATCTACTTTGAAGAAATCGACTCCAAATGGTATAGATTCTAGAAGTTTCTATGAATTTGTTTGTGTATGGGTAAGGCTCCTTGGGCTCCCTATGGAGTCCTGGAATGAAGATGTGGTCAGAGGGATAGCAAGCTCTTTTGGGGAGTTATTATCAATAGACCAAATAATCATTGTTAGAAAGAGGCTGGTCTTTCCTAGGATTTGTGTAAGTGTTGTTCAATCCACTGATCTCCCTTCTTCAATTGTGATTCTTTCAAAGTCAGGGAAATGGGTTCAACTAGTTGAGTTTGAGACCGTTTCCTTTTGGCTGTTTTAACTATAAAAAGTCAGGTGATTGGGCAAAAAGATGCCCAAGCAATGTTGTGAAACCAAAAGGCACGACAAAGAAAGTATGGAAGGCTAAAGGGACCCTCAAGAAGGAAATATTCATAATGAAAATCATGCCAATAAGGGTCTAAGGGAAGGTAACCACTCTACCCTTGAGGGTGAAGAGCTCCCAAATAAGTCAAATAGAGAAACCCACCAGGAAGAAAAAGAATCAAAAGTGATTCTACGTGATAAAGGAGAAGAGAATGCTAGAGGACCAGTGCAGACTAAAGAAAAAAGCCCTTGTGTTGCTAGAAAAAAGGACAATAAAGATGAGAATCCTATTGAGGAAATCTTTGAATCATCCATTCTATCTCTGGAGAAAGTCGTGAATAGTCAAACTGAGAATATGTTTCATCACTCATATGGATTTGTTAGCTATGTTAAATCCACATTCCCCAACGTTGGACTGGATTGCTTGGGAAATGGATCTTAACCCATATTAGAGGATAAATACCAGAGCTTTGTTAGCAACAACAAGGATGAAAACTGAGAGGGGGGGTGAATCAGTTTTCACCAGATCAACAAACTTAACCACAAAAATAGATCTGATAAACTGCAATAATAACAAAAATAAGAAAATTGATAGCACAATACACAACACCAATATTTTTGATGTGGAAAACCCGGTTAAGGGAAAAACCATGGTGGGAACCTACCCATAATAAGATGATACTCTACAGTAGTATGTGAAAATATTATAATGGGGAATGCACATGCATTTAGGCACACTACCTAGAGCTCATTGCTCAAAAGATAATGGCCCAGAAGGCTACAACCCTTAGGGAAGTCTCACTGACTTACAACAAGATTCAGACTACAATCCAGAAGAAATGAACTGAAGGAATAGCATCTCCAATTTTCTGATTACAGTTCTGGTTTGTTGAACACAATGTACCACTGAGATGGGGGTGAATCAATGGTTCCAAAAAATCTTTCCTCTTTAAACCAAGCTATGAGTACCAGTTCACAACCTAAACCATAAGCAATCAAACTGGTAATATATGAGAGGATATCAAAAGAGGAAAATACACAAATGCATAACCCATAACACCAGATGTACGAGGAAAACCCAATATGGGAAAAACCTCAGTGAGAAATGTTGTTGGAGTCTACTACTCCAATCTAGCCTCACAGTAAAACAACAGGTTACAAATGATTTAGGGAACCAACCCAAGGAGCACCAACCCCTGTACCAAGAACCAACTCAGTGTAATATAATGAAATACAATTTTAATGCAATGATAGAACCTAGTTACAAACGAGTTTTGCAACACCTGATCAACTAATGTCTGTCGATTATCAACTTCCTATGTTTCACCAGTCCTTCATCTATCAGTTATCAGATTGCTCTCTGATCTCTTACCGGTTACTCTTTGCCTCTCATCTCTTTCTCAGAATCTCACCCTACACAGTATCACACTTGGATACCTTCTTAACCATATAATCTCTATCAGTACGCTTGACTATTAAGATTATAACAATTTACCGGTTGCTTTGTCTCTACTGGTTAGAACCTCACATCAGTTCAGCCTGCTAAATCCACACTCTGACTCTCTGTGAAGGAACTCTTATATAGATAGTCTCTCTTCTTGCTCAAGGTCTCTTCTTCTCTCACAACTCAAATCCAGCATAATCATCTTCAGTCTCGAGTTCACATATTTATATGTGAGGATTCTTGTCAAAAGCAACATTCAAATGCTGGCGTGTTAGGGTTTTCCTCCACCAACTTAATTTGTATCAGATCTGATCTGATCTATTTTTCTAGAATGGTGATCTACATCACATCAAACAACACCGCCATCTCCTCACTTTCCAATGTGTGTTTTCTATTTTTTGGATGTCTGCAACATGCTTTTCTGCATTGCTCTGTCAATCGCCTTTAATGGCTTGTTTGTTTCCTTTAGCCAACGAGTACAAGGATCAGATCATCCTGCAAGGTTAGTTCAATCACCTTGCCACTCTGTCTCCCTTGAGCCACAACATTCTGCCATCCTCCCATTATTTGCGGATTCTTCATTAATGTCAACCTACTTATTAACTTTTACGTCGATGAGCACTTCATCAACCTCTACATACGTGCCACCTGTCATCCTTGTCAAATTCCACCTATGCTCAGACTTCAAAGTCAATTTAACATCCTTCACCAACAAAGACTCATTACAAGTTCAACTCACCTTATCGGTATAACCTAACTTCACCAGTGGACCTTCATACATGTTGATCTCTTCTTTGTCAGTGGATCAACTTGGCCTTCCATCAAACATGATGGTTGATCCACTAAGTCCATTTACCAATTGCATTATTCTTCTCTTTTTCTATTGGTAGTCACATTCCTTGTTCTTCTTTGCTTCCTCGCTTGCTTGCCTTGCCTTGTCGGTGGTCCTCATTTACCAGTAGATGTTGCACTTCATGTGTACTAGTAACATACCTTTTTTGTCTACTTACACACTCCATCCTTCATACCGGTTGACATCATTACTTACTTCACCCATACCAGTCACCACTACTTGCTCACCGGTGACCATTTCATACCAGTTGACATCAATTACAACATAATGCCAACCATCTCCCCCTTTGGCATTGATTTCAACACACTTTGTTCTTTCATCTGGCCCATTTGACCATTCTCCCCCTTTGACAACAATGACAAAGGGTCAGATCATCCTTTCATCTAATTCATTCTCCATCAGTTATACAATGTATTCTCCCCCTTTGGCCACAATACACTCAACTAGCAGCATATAAGAACCAAATATGATTGTATTATGAGTGCTGCCAAGTGGGAAAGTAGATACCCATAATCATGAAATTCTCTTGGGTATTCCTACAACAATTTCCTTATTCTACATTTGGTGCTTCTAGTACACCCATAAGTTCAAGCATGCTAGTACTACATCATAGACACTTGATCTCCCCCTGTGTCCTACATATGGTCCAAGAGATATGGGATTTTACAAAAAACTCCCCCTAAACCATAAATCTCCTTTCAATCTTATGTGCATGAGGCAGGTGACACAACTCCCAACTTGTGTCTTAAGTACTCAAAAGTTCTTACTGATAATGGTTTGGTGAATATTTTTGGCACTTGTTCTCTTGTAGGGACATATTCCATCATGACTTCTAGTCCTTCAACTTTCTCTCTGAGAAAATCATATTTGATGGCTATATGCTTTGTCCTTGAATGCATCACCAGGTTCTTTGATATGTTGATGGCACTTGAATCATCACACGGGATGGGAATAGGATATGAGATATTCACTTGTATATCTTTGAGGGTTTGCTTCATCCAAAGCACCTGAAAGCAACATGTGGCAACAGCAATGTATTCTTCTTTAGCAGTGGATAGAGAGACTGAATCCTGCTTCTTGCTATGCTATGAGACCAACCGGACACCTAGGAAGAATGCACCACCACTTGTGCTCTTCTGATCATCAATGCAACCTGCCCAATTAGCATCACTATATACTTCCAAGATGAATTCCCCTCTTTTAGGGTACCATAATCCATAATTGAGTGTCCCCTACAGGTACCTAAAAATTATGTTGATTGCATTCATATGTGACTTCTTAGGTGTTGCTTGAGATCTACCCACCATACACATTGTCTGCACTATATCCGGTCTAGAAGCAGTAAGATATAATAAACTTTCTATCATGGATCTATACAAGGTCTGGTCCACTATTGGTGACTCAACATTCTTGCTCAGTTTGCTTCCGGTCACCATGCAAGTAGTCACCGGTTTGCAATCCTCCATTTGAAACTTCTTTAGCATGTCCTTTGCATACTTGGTTTATGAGATGAAGATTCCCTTATCTAGTTGTGATATCTACAAACCAAGAAAGTATGTCAATTCTCCAAGCATTGATAGCACAAACTCTGACTGCATCTTATCAACAAAATATTTGCAAAGAGTGTCCTCTTTGCCTCCAAAAATGATGTCATCTACATACACAACCACAATGATCATGTGATTTCCATCTACTTTGATGTATAGATTGATGTCAGCACTCCCATTTTTGAATCCTTGCTCCTTCAAGTACTTATCTAGCCTTGAATACCATTCTCTAGGAGCCCCATACAGGGCTTTCTTCAACCAACACACAAAGGTTTCATCATCATGTAACAAAAACCCTTCTGGTTGCTCCATGTATACTTCTTCTTCCAAATTTTCATTGAGAGGCGCAAATTTTACATCCATTTGATATACCTTATAACCCTTGTAGGCTAAAAAAGCTAGAAACATCCTAATTGCTTCTAGTCTAGCTATCGATGAAAATGTTTCTTCAAAATAAATGCCCTCTAGTACTTGAGAGTAACCCTTGCACACAAGTCTATCTTTATGCCTAACTATTTTACCTTCTTCATTCATCTTGTTCTAGTAGACCCATTGGGTTCCAATGATGTTCTTGTCTTCTGGTATAGGGACTAATTCCCAAGCCTTGTTTTTCTCAATCTATTGCAACTCTTCTTCCATGGCATCCATCCATTTCTAACTTTTGCTAGCCTCATTGAATGTCTTAGGTTTCAATTCAGTCATGAGGTAGAAATTGACTTGTTCATCATTCTGGGAAAGTCTTCTTCTAGTTTTCACCCATCACTCTTGTTCCCTAAAATCTGCTCTTCCGGGTGGTTTTTCTGCACATACCGGTTAGGGACCTTATTGGATGCTTCTTCTAGTTCATTTTCTAACTGATCTTTTTCACCTTCATCACCGGAATCATCATACTGATTCACTTGTGTTTGTATTCCTTTATGCATATCCTCATCAACCCTTACATGCACACTTGCAATGACTCTTCTTAGTCTTTTGTTGTAGCATTTGTAGACTCTACTGTGAGTTGAGTAACCAAGGAAGATCCCTTCATCACTCCTAGAGTCAAAGCTACCCAAGCCATCTTGATCTCTTTTAATGAAGCATTTACTCCCAAACAACTTGAAGTACTTGACTGAGGGTTTCTGGTCATACCACAATTGATAAGGTGTCATATTGTTGTTTGTTCTCAACTGAACCCAGTTCAAAGTATATGTTGTAGTATGAACCACTTCCTTTGAATACATATCCGATAAACTTGCCTCATTCAACATGGTTCTAGCCATTTCCTTGATTGTCATGTTCTTCCTTTCTACCACACCATTTTGTTGTGGTGTACTGGGGGTTGATTATTGTCTTATGATTCCATGTCTTTTACAGTAATCTTCAAACTCATTTGATGTGAACTCTCCACCCCAGTCTAATCTTAGGCATTTCAGCTTGCACCCACTTTCCTTCTCTACCATCTTCTAGAAGATCTTTAATCTATCAAATTCTTGTGATTTATCTTATAGGAAAAGGATCCATGTCATTCTTGAATAGTCATCAATGAAGAGCATAAAATATCTTTCACCGGCAAGAGCTCTTGTCCTAGTCGGACCACATAGATTTGTACGTACAAGTTCAAGTGGTCTTGAGGTGTTGTGTTTTTTTGTCTTGAAGCTCACTTTAGTCTGCTTTCCATTCACACATTCATCACAAAATGTGCTTTACCAGTTTGATGATGGGTGGAATATTTCTCACACAACCCTTTTTGCTTACTGTAAATATATTATCAAAATTTATGTTGCCTAATATTCTATGCCACAACTAGCTTTCATCCACTTGTCCCAACATGTATTGGGATTAAAATCATTCTTTTAGATTGTATACATTTCCATCTGTCCTCTTACCTTCAGCTACAACCTGACCGGTACTCTCCTTCTTTATCTAGCAACCAGTAGAGTCAAAGGTGAATTTATAACCTTTGTCACATATCTGAATCACACTCAGAAAATTGTGCTTCAGGCCTTCCACATAATATACATCACATGCTTTCAATTTGCCATCAATATTTAGAGTACCTTTTAAATTTATTTTTATTACCAGTGGTTCCAAAAAATCTTTCCTCTTTAAACCAAGCTTTGAGTACCATTTCACAACCTAAACACTAAGCAATCAAATTGGTAATATATGAGAGGATATCAAAAGAGGCAAACACACAAATGTATAACCCACAACACCAGATGTATCAGGAAAACCAAATACGGGAAAAACCTCAGTGAGAAATGTTGTTGGAGTCTACTGCTCCAATCTAGCCTCACAGTAAAACAACAGGTTATAAAGGATTTAGGGCACCAACCTCTACTAATTTTAGGGCACCAACCCAAGGAACACCAACCCTTGTACCAAGCACCAACTTGGTGTAATATAATAAAATACAATTCAATGCAATGATAGCACCTAGTTGCAAATGAGTTCTACAACACCTGATCAACTAATGTTTGTCAATTATCAACTTCCTCTATTTCACCAGTCCTTCTTCTATCATATTTCTCTCTCTGATCTCTTACTGGTTACTCCCTGCCTCTCTTCTCTTTCTCAGAATTTCACCCTACATAGTATCACACTTGGATGCCTTCTTAACCATACAATCTCTACCGGTATGCTTGACGGTTAAGATTATAACAATTTATCGGTTGCTCTGTCTCTACCAGTTAAACCTCACACCGGTTCAACCTGCTAACTCCACACTCTGACTCTCTGTGAAGGAACTCTCAGATAGATAGTCTCTCTTCTTTCTCAAGCTCTCTTCTTCTCTCATAACTCACATTCAGCATAATCATCTTTAGTCTCAAGTTCACACATTTATATGTGAGGTTTCTCGCCAAAATCAATATTCAAAAGGTGGCGTGTTAGGGTTTTCCTCCACCAGCTTAATCCATATCTGATCTGATCTGATCTGCTTTTCTGGAATGGTGATCTGCATCACATCAAACAACACTACCATCCCCTCGCTTTCCAATGTACATTTTCTATTTTTTGGATGCCCACAACATGCTTTTCTAAATTGCTTTGTCAATCACCTTTAATGGCTTGGTTGTTTCCTTCAGCCAATGAGTATAAGGATCAGATCATCCTGCGAGGTTAGTTCAATCACCTTGCCACTCTATCTCCCTTGAGCCACAACATTCTACCATCGTCCCATGATTTAGAGGTTCTTCATTAATTTCGACCTGCTTATTAGCATTTACGTTGATGAGCACTTCACCAACCTCTGCGTGCTTTCCACCTGGTTTCCACTAGTCATCCTTATCGACATCCACCTATGCTCAGACTGCAAAGTCGGTTTGACATCCTTCACCGAACAAGAATCATTATTGGTTCAACTCACCTTACTAGTATAACCTAACTTCACTGGTGGACCTTTATACCTATTGATCTCTTCTTTGGTAGTGGATCAACTAGGCCTTCCATCAAAAATGTTGGTCCATCCACTAATTCCATTTACCGATTGCATTATTCTTCTCTTTTTCTATCGGTGGTCACATTCCCTATTCTTCTTTGCTTCCTCACTTGCTTGCCTTGCCTTGTCAGTGGTCCTGCTTTACTGGTAGATGTTGCACTTCATGTGTACTGGTAACATACCTTTTCTATCTACTTATACTCCATCCTTCATACCGGTTGAAATCATTAATTACTTCACCCATACTAGTCACCACTACCTTCTCACTGATGACCATTCCATACAGGTTGACATCAATGACAACATAATGCCAACACGGTTAAGTACAATTATCTGCTCTGCAACACCAATCTCTCCTCAATGCACTACATGAAAGATGAATCCTTGTTCGCACATATATCACTCTCTAAAAATGCAAACACAACCTTGATACCTAATTTACATGACAAAATCACCTATTTATATAATTTATCAACCTTGACAACAAGGTCGGCTAAACCCTCAACTCACAATTACAAAATTACATCACACAATACAAATATTGACCACCAGACCAATACATGACATAACATGTACCTAAATAAAATCTCCAAACATGCGACACCAGCAAAAATCACACCGAGATCAACCGCAACACGCTACATCACTAGGAAAACCACATAACACGAAGAACATCACCGATTCAACAAAATCACCAAAAACTCACACAATGATTGATGTGGATCATCAAAACAAATAAGACACAATTAGGAAACATCAACAAGCACATTATAATCATCATTAATAGCTGCACCAATGCCACTTATCAAATCTTCATCTCTCAATGTCTGAAACTCAAGAACACAAAACAACAACAATTGTCACGAATAAAGATAACTTGCAGATCACCAAATCATGAACCATCTGAAATGAAAATACACAAGACCATCCCAAACAATATCCAAAAATATCATATCAAGATGTAATCACACCAAAATATATTAGAGGAAATATTGAACTCTACAAAGCACCAATCAGATAAATAAACTGCAAAACTGGATCATCTGATATGATCAATTAAGCTTCCCCAATCACCAACACTAGTACAAAAGAATATAATGATACAACAAATACTCCATACACCAAACCATATTATAGTAAACTAATCTACAATCACTGGAGCAGGAATATGTTGACATCAATGACAACAACATATCCTAGCAGCAACAATGTCCAAGAATCTCCCCAACATCCAAGAATCTCCCCCTTTGGCATCGATGGAAACATATGAATGTGAAAAACAATCAATGAAAAGAAAAAAAAAATTAACTCCAACAAAATCCCCCTAAGATCAAGCTGATAAAACATTTTTTCACATGCATCTCTCCCACTTTGACAGGAATGCCAAAGATCTCAAAATAGATAACCAAACTCTTTCTCATAGATAAACAAATCATGAATCTCGGGAATCTCTGCCCCTAAAACACAGACTAATCCACCAGAGGAGAAACACCAACTCATCAATATAGATAAAGAGATAAGACAGTAAAGTCCACCGGATTGATGCAACTCAATGCATCTAATTCTCATCAGGAGGGGTGGACACCCCTAACTTGTCTCTCAAATAGACAAATGTATCTGTAGGCAAAGGCTTAGTAAAAATATCAGCAATTTGTTCCTTTGTAGATACATATTCCAACTTAATTTCCTATTCACTGAATTTTTCCCTCAATTAATTATATTTGATTGACACATGTTGTTGAACACTAGATGTCATTGAGAGTGGGGGGTGAATCAGTGGTTTCCAAACTTTTCCCTTTTCCAACCTATGTGTGTATATCGGTTAACAAATCTAAATTAAAGCATACACACCAGTTAGATGGGAGACTATCACAAATGCAATCACACATAAAAGGGATACCACATAACACCATATGTATGAGGAAAACCCAAGATGGGAAAAACCTCGGTGAGAAATGTTGTTGGAGACTACTACTCCAATCCAGCCTCACAATGAAATATTTGGTTACAACATTTAGGGCACCAACCCAAGGACTACCACTCCTACTTTAGGGAACCAACCCAAGGAGTACCAACCCCTAAGTTTAGGGAACCAACCCAAGGAGAACCAACCCCTAAACCGGTTCTCCTCTCTACAGATCTTTATCGGTTCTCTCTCCACCTTCTCTCTGTTGCAACCTTATCTCCTATTGCAGCTCACTCTCTACTCCATCTCACTCTCTGTTGCACCCTTACCGGTTCAGCCTCTTCTCCTTCTCTGTCGGTTTTTCTCACTACACACTACCGGTTCTCATCTTGTCGGTTACTTCAATCGCAGGCTTAACTCTACACTGATCTTCTCTGTTTCTTCTTTATAGGATCACTCTTCTCTTGTTCCTTTCTTGGTTACTTCACTTGCTCACAAGTTCATACCACTGTCAGGCTCAATGGCAGTCTGTCAATTGCTTTACCCCCACTGATTACACTCTTCTCACTGGTTCTCTCTTGAGCACATAGTCACCGTGATCTTCAATGAACTTCTCTAACTAGTTAACTATTTGTTTCTCTTTCACTCTCCATCCTTCATCACCCGGCCTGCAAGATCATCAATCCCTTCTGTCATTAGTCAACATATTTATAATTTGATTTTCCCACCATGACCGACATTCAAACTTTTGGCTTGCTAGGGTTTCTTCATTGACCCCAAGGCAGATCAAATCCAATTAGATCTTCATCCAGAGATCAACTACCTACAATAGATAAATCAGACTCTACCAATCCTTTGTGTTCAGAACACATTTTCCCTATTTGGCAAACATGACATCTTCTTCAGTCTGCAATTGTCAAACACATATGAAGCGATCACATAGATAGCTTCACCTACCCTAATCAGCACCTGGACACTCAGCCTGGATCATGAAGTCATCAAATCAGATCTATATCCTCTAATCAGTTTGGAGTGGCACTCTTCTTCTCTTCGACCCGTGAAACATGTTATCAACATTAATATCGACCAGTCACCACCTACCTCATCGACAACACTTCATTGACCACAACATGCATGACACTTGTCTCCTACGTGTCATCATTGTTGACATCCACCTCTGCTAAATCTTTTGTGTCAGTCCAGAAAAGATCACCGACCAACCACACAACCAGGTTCATCTACCAGTTCACAAACACTGTCGGTTATACCCTAACCGGTTTTCCTTCAACCTTGCACTTTTATTCTCTTCTGGTGGATCACCTAAAATAGTTAGCACACATGCCAACCTACCTCATGCACATATTCATCAGAAAGGAGCCTTCTGCATCTGCACTTTGTTAGTATTACTGGTGGATATACTTACTAGTAAACACCTTGATGACATCATTTCATCAAACTTCAACTGCCTCTGTCTGTCTACATTTGTGGTAACACCTTTCTTCACCACTAGATTAGTTATACTATTAACAAGTTTATCAATGTGATAAATATATCCTTCAATCTCTGTACCGACAACTCATCATGTTATCTCTAATCTCATGCACCTAGGGCAACTTAGTGTTTCACTAGTAGATTTGGTGTGAGCCTCCAAACACTTGCCTTTAACTCTTTTATTTTATCTCCGAGTACTATGATGCATTCTATGCATAATAGTAGATAAGCTCCACTTACCATTGGGAGTGGATTCTTGTCATCTGCATCTTGCAATGCACCAATGTGGCTTCCCCGTTTGAGTAGCATATCTTCAATCAGGCACATGTGATCTGGTTGGGCACATTCACTATCAGTCATCTCTACAAATGGTGACTACATCTTTATCTGGTGGGATTCCTATTGTTTGACATCCACACAACATACCAGTGGCCTGCACACACTTCTCCTTCGATGTTGATATGATTTAGGTAACATTCCCCCTCTTCATCACAATCAACCATCCAGCATCTCTCTCTCTTGTTCGTGACAACCATGTACTACCAACATGTCTCTTACTGGTCTCCAGTCCTTATGTCTTCAACACAAGTCAACACAAACTTGTGTACCGGTGACTCCAATGTTCATTCTGCTAGATGACCCACTCTTCCTTACCAGTTACCTGCTTAGCTAGATGAAATCAATGGCACCATTTCAGGTATTCATTAATGACAACACTACTCATCAATTTCCCATACCGGTTGCCATCATATACCGATTGACATCAATGACAACACAATGCCAATAATCTCCTCCTTTGGCATTGATGTCAACACATGTAGTATTCAACATACTATAGATTCTCTTTCTCCCCCTTTGTGTGATACATGGATTCTCACACATGTAGTATGCAGCATACTAGAGAATCTCTCTCCCCCTTTGACAACAATGACAAAGGGCACTAACAAGGTTTCTCTCCTCCTTGTGTCTACCGGGCACTGACAAAGTTTTCTCTCCCCTTTTTCTCTATGAGAGGCTTCTCCTCCTTCGACCATCATACATTTCATCCTCTCAATTCTCAACACATGAGATGGAGGGCTCAACCACGAACTGACACCAATTGCTCAGCTACTAAGTGTATATGCAAAATGGAAACATGCATAAACAGAATTGAAACCAGTTGAAGGCACATGTGTCAGCGAATATAACATACCTATCAATCAGACTGCATCATCACCCCTTTGATATGCAGAAGCCATTCTAACCCCAAAATGCTAATACCAAGTTTTGAAGCTAACACTGATACCAATTGTATCTCTTTCAATACCAAATGCATATTCTCTTATGCGGGTAACTCTCCCTCTTTGCAAGCAAGACTCTCGGTGGTCTAGTTGTGATTTCAATTGAATAGGCATTGGAGTATCTCACAACACCGAACACTTCTAAAAACACCATCACATCGGTACAGCCATAGACATTCTCACTCCCCCTGTGTCTAGCAGGTCTGATACAAATCGGAAAACATGGTTGTTAACTCCCCCTGAGTCAGACATCTCAGGTCTTCATTGCCTGTTAGGTTCAAAACCGGAGCTCCAATCTTCACCATATACCAGTTGAGTTGTACATATGTGATCAATTGATGATCTTTTAGCTTTATTATATCCACCACAACATATGATATGATCTTAGGTGTACACAATGCCATACAATGTCATTGTCATGCCATAAATCAAACTGGTTAGCCCACAAAGGATGCATGCATAAATGATCAACAACTAGGCCATCATATGTCATTCAGGTCTTTTCCAATACCACCTGAGACATAAGAACTTCTTCATATCACACCATCGGAGTTATTGCAATGATCTTGGACCTCATTGACTTGCATAACCTCAAATATCAATTAGCAAACATATCGGTAACCTACTGCACATATCATTTTACCAACACTACCAGAGCATCTTCCTCTAACTCATGTCTTTTTGAGTCAATTTGCATCTGATCCCAATTGTTAAGTAGCCATCACATGTAGAAGTGATCCATCTCTCATTTGTAGGTGTGGAGTCAGGACAGCCACTACACACACTTATCACCTCATTTTCTCCTTTCATACCGACAGCATCATGTTTTTCCATTTATCCTCTTTCACTAAGGGGGTAAATGATATGGTTAGTGTACTACTCCCCCTAAGGTCTTGTATCTCCTTTACACCTTAGGAGATATCACTTGTGCATTGAATGCACAATGTCAATCCATGGTTGCATCTTCTTTCTTCTTCCTCCATATCTTCTTGGTCTCCTTCTTCTTCCCATTTTCATTCTTGGGAATAGGTGTTACCCTCTTTTATTGATTAATCCTTGCATTGTCGGATTCTACCACATGACTGGATACTTTGTTGTAGAAGCAAATAGTGTTCATGCCAAATTCATGTTTGGAGGACTAATGAGGAGGTATACTCAAAGAGAGTTAATTCCTTGTCTAAGGGAAGTCAAGTGTTGTCCTAGTGGGCTCCCTTCATTGTTCATCTAATCTACTAGTAAATTTAGACATCTCAACTATTTAGGAGTGCTCCCAATCAAGATGTGCTCACTGGTTGCTCAGGCATGGTTTGGATTCACAAGGGCAAATCCAACCTCACACTCTTAATCTCTTAACAAATGCTTGCAAAGGTTGTAGTACATTTTTATGATGTTTTCCAAGGGTAATCAACTAGTTTTGATTATGGGTTTGATTTATTTCCCCATCGCTCCCTCATTTCCCTATTGTCTAGGCCTAGTAGCCCTAGAGCCCCAATTAGCCCTACCTAACTGGTTATGAATTTTCTCACAATTTCCCCAAAGACCCACATAAATGCTTTGATGATCAGGATACCCTTTTTGGAGTACTTTCCAATTTATGACATGATAAATCTCAGTATGACCGTACAGGTATGAAACCCGAGAAATGCTTGTTTTAGGTGGTTTTTGGCTTGTTTTCTAAGGGTTTGGTGTCTTCCTTGATCTTCCACACCTCCAAAATCACACATATGCTATGCCACACCTCACTTTCTCATGCCAAACACTCTGCACTTCCAACCCTTCTCAACCCTACAAGCACTTGCATAATTTCATTCATTTCCTAATCGGGCTATGACTGAGCTCGCCTAGCAAATTATGCTCATTGGCCTTTCAATAACCTCCAAAGGAAAATAAAGAATATTTACACTGTACAAAGGTTCCATGGCTTGAGTCCCAAGGGTTATTGAGAAGAACTCAAAGGACTTCAAGCTGGAACCATGTTTGGGCCTCTCAAACCCTTACTCAGGCCGAGAGCTTGCAAAATTGAAAACTCAGTTCAAACTTGCAATAAAACTAACCAAAATTCTTCCAGAGCACTACAACAACATGTTCAAAACAACAAGAAAAGAACAGCAATGCAATCAATCCATGAAGTATGGATTGTTGCTCTAATTCTTGAAAAATGCAAGGTAAAACTCAAAAATGGTCTCCAATTTGTATTCCAATCTACTCTAGGTGTTCAACAACCTCATTACATTCATTCTCAAGGAATTTATATGCCATTTTTTTCCTAACTAACTCTCCATCAGTTTCCTAACCAACCCTTTTCTCAAAAATGCAAAAAGTTGCTCAACGTTGCAAAAAGTTGTCAACCAACTTTGACAACTTTTGCCAAAAAGTGCATTTTTGCCTTACATGCTTTGTTTTCTCCTCCAAACCATCTAGGATGACTAAAGACCATTACATTAACATGTATCAATTCCAAACAAGGCTATTCAATTCACTTTTCATCAAAATGCAAGATTATGCCATTTTAGGCTTACAAGGGCTTACAAGCCAAAATTGAGCAAAAGCATTGTCCTAAGGATATTCAACCTACCAACACTTTTCAAAAAAATGTGAGGACCTAAGAGAATACTCTTATTCACCATCTCAAACTAAAATATTAACAAACACACCAAAATGAAGAAGTTGAACTCAAAACTAGAACTCAAAACTAGGGGACCTTCTGTCAAACTGGTTAGACCATGTTCTTTTGGTCATGCCATTGTAACCTGCTTCCAAAACTAGTGGACCACTTGATCATGTAGGAAAAAAACCTATTTTAATTTTGTTCCATGCGACATTTTATCTCTCATATTCTCTATATCCATTTCCATGTTGAGCATAGCTGCTACACCGGTTGTCATGTGACTACAAGTTCATCCTTCTGCAGTTATGACTTTTATGGCCAAAGTCATTACACCTCCAACAGATGACATTATTATTTCTATGAATAACATACTATCTATTCCTAGACTTCATTTTGCATTCAACTTCCCTATGACCATATTCTTTTCATGCAAAACAGTAACCGGAGAAAGGAGGCACATAACTTAAAAATTTGTTTTTTCATGCATGAGGAGATCTTACCAGTTTAGTATCTCCATTTTTGCTTCTTCGGAGATGGATCCTCGATTGTCCATGCTCTGTAGCTCTACCATCTGATCTCTTCTTTTCCCACACTTGCTTTGCCTTGTGGGCGGTAGCATTTCCTTGTCTTCTACTAGTAGGGGGTCTTTTATGTTGTCTCCTTCTGTTCTTGCTTCCGGTGAAGCTTCCTTATCCCATCTTTCCTTTTCCCTTGGGATCTGCATTGTTTCTTCTTCTTGCAGCACCGGTCTTCATCCTTGTCTACATGTCTTCATCGATTGTGGTTAGATCAACCTTCTTTTAGGGAGCATCTTTAACTATGAAGGTCTGACCCTTTCCATTTTCATTTGAGGAGACAAACATAATATCTTTGTGAAAGGTCTCCTTGCTTGTAGAGCACTCACCAGTACCACATCCTAATCCACCGATATCCTTGGCATGATTTTATTTCTTCAACATTTTGTCCAAGGCATCACTGCTGCCATCAAACCAAATTCTTACCTTGAGCTCATCTTGACATTTCTCAAGGTCATTTTAGAGAATCTCCATGTCTCCTTCTAGCTACTGATATTTTATATCCTTGGCCTCAAGTTCAGATTCTCAGATTCTTCAAGGCGTCTGATCAACCAGTTTTTTCCATAACTATGGCATTATTGAATAACTTGTATTCATTCCTCACTCTACTAAGTTCTTCAAGTGCACTTACAAGTTCTCCTTCAAGATCTACTTTTGCTTCATCTTCTTCTTCACCTTCACTATCACTCCCAAACACATCTCGCCGGTGGGAATGACTTGCATGATCATTCTTAGATATGTCCCTCTCATCTTCTGATTCTTGAGCCATGAAAATGTGGGTTTCTTCTTCATCATTGTTGTGGCTACTAACAGATCTGCCTTCATCACCTGCAAACACAGGAGTTGGATTTCTCATCTTGTCTTCACAGCCCGGTTCTATAGTGGTAGGCTCATTTTCATTGGGCTTCTTCAATATGTCCCACAAACTCTTTGTCGATTTGCATCTGTCCACCTATGAGGTAACATTATCTGATAACCCATAGAGTATAGCCTTCATTGCTACATCATTGCAACAGTTTCTTCTTTTTGAATTTGAATCAGTGGGAGGATTCACTTTACTAGGGCAACCATTTACAACCGACATCCACACAACAAACCCAAGGGAGGATAGGTAGACTTCCATCCTATGACTCCAAATAGAAAAGTTTGAACCATCAAACACTAGAGTAGGAGGTGACACTAAATAGACCATTGTGTTCAAATACCAAATTCTACCCAAGCTAGAGAAAGCTTATCAACAAGGAACCCAGGCTCTGATACCAATTTTTGAACACTAGATTTCAGTGAGAGGAGGGGTGAATTAGTGATTTCCAAACTTCTCTTTTCCAACCTATGTGTGTATATCGGTTAATAGATCTAATATAAAGAAGATATATCAGTTAGATGGGAAACTAACACAAATGCAATCACACATAAAAGAGATACCACATAACACCATATGTATGAGGAAAACCCAAGATGGGAAAAACCTCAGTGAGAAATGTTGTTGGAGACTACTGCTCCAATCCAGCCTCACAATGAAACATTCAGCTACAACATTTAGGGAGCCAACCCAAGGAGTACCACTCCTGCTTTAGGGAACCAACCCAAGGAGAACCAACACTTGATTTTAGGGCACTAACCCAAGGAGCACCAACCCCTGCACCAAGTTCTAACTCAGTGATTACAAAATCATATTTTGAATACAAAAGTTATCTTCTTGTTACAAAAGAACTTTGTAACTCTCATGTATGTCTCTTCACTAGTTCTCCTCTCTACATATCTTTGTCAGTTCTATGTCCACCTTCTCTCTGCTATAAAGTTATCTCCTTCTGCAAATCACTCTCTACTCCATCTCACTCTCTATTGCACCCTTACCAGTTCAGCCTCTTTTCCTTCTCTGCCATTTTTGCTCACTGCACACTACTAGTTCTCAGCTTGTCGGTTACTTCAGTTGTAGGTTTAACTCTACACTGATCTTCTTTGTTTCTTATCTATGGGATCACTCTTCTCTTGTTCCTCTATCAGATACTTCACTTACTCACAAGTTCACACCACTGTCAGGCTCAATGACAATCTATCAGTTGCTTTACCCCTGCCAGTTGCACTCTTCTCACCGGTTCTCTCTTGAGCACACAATCATCGTGATCTTCAATGAACTTCTCTGATTGGTTGGCTCTTTGTTTCTCTTTCACTCTCTATCATTCATCACCCAGCATGCATCATCATCAATCCCTTCTATCATGAGTCGACATATTTATACTTGAGTTTCCTACCATGACTGACATTCAAACTTCTAGATTGCTAGGGTTTCTTCATCGAACCCAAGGCAAATCAAATCCAATTAGATCTCTATCCAAAGATTGATCACCTGCAATGGATCAATCATACTCCGTCAATCTTGTTGTGTTCAGAACACGTTTGCCCTATTTGCCAAACACGACAGCTTCTTTAGTCTGTACTTGTCAAACACATATGAAGCGATCACGCAGATAGCTTCACCTACCCTGTCAGCACCTAGACACTCGGCCTGGATCATGAAGTCATCAAATTAGATCTCTATCCTCTATTTAGTCTCAAGCCACACTCTTCTTCTCTTTGACCCTTGAAACACTCTATCGATATTAATGTCGACCAATCACCACCTACCTCACCGACAACACTTCACCGACCACACATGCATGACACTTGTCTCCTATGTTTCATCATTGTTTGCATCCACCTCTACTAAGTCTTTTGTGTCGATCTAGACAAGTTCACCGACCAACCACACAATAGGGTTCATCGACCGGTTCACAAACATTGTCGGTTATACCCTTACTGGTCTGCCTTCAACCTTGCACTTTTCTTCTCTTCTGGTGGAGCACCTAAACCGATTAGCACACATGCCAACCTACCTCATGCACATATTCATCAGATAAGGGTCTTCTACATCTGCACTTTGTCAATATTACCAGTGGACATACTTACCGGTAAACACATTGATGACATCATGTCATCAGCCTTCAACTGCTTCGATTTTTCTGCATTTGTGGTAACACCTTTCTTTACCACTGGATCGGTTATGTTGTTAACATGTTTGTCAAAGTGACAAACATATCCTTCAATCTCTGTACCAGTAACTCATCATGTCTAGCTAGTTGGTTTGGTGCATATATTTGATCTCATGCACCTAGGGAAACTAAGTGTTTCACCAATAGATATGGTGTGAGCCTCCAAACACTTGCCTTTAACTCTTTTATCTTATCTCTGAGTACCTATGATGCATTATATGCATAATAGGAGATAAGCTCCACTTACCAGTGGGAGTGGATCCTTGTCATCTACATCTTGCAATGCACCAATGTGGCTTCCCCATTTGAGCAGCATCTCTTCAATTAGGCACATGTGATCCGGTTGGGCACATTCACTAGCAATCATCTCTACAAATGGTGACTACATCTTTATCTAGTGGGATTCCTGTTGTTTGACATCCACACAGCATACCAGTGGCCTGCACACACTTCTCCTTCAATGTTGATATGATTTAGGTAACATTCCCCCTCTTCATCACAATCAACCGTCCAACATCTTTCTCTGTTGTTGGTGGCAACCATGTACTACCAACATGTCTCTTACCGGTCTCCAGTCCTTATGTCTTCAACACAAGTCAACACAAACTTGTGTACCGGTGACTCCAATGTTCATTCTGCTAGATGACCCACTCTTCCTTACCGGTTACTTGCTTAGCTAGATGACATCAATGGCACCATTTCTCGTATTCATCAATGACAACACTACTCATCAATCTCCCATACCAATTGTCATCCTATACTGGTTGACATCAATGACAACATTTCTCATCAATTTCCCATACTAGTTGCCATCCTATACTGGTTGACATCAATGACAACATTTCTCATCAATCTCCCATACCGGTTGCCATCCTATACTGGTTGACATCAATGACAACACAATTCCAACACATGTTTAGCCTTTGAATGTTGCACTGAATTCTTTGATATATTAATAGCACTAGAATTTCTCAGTATATGAAAATAGACTTATCATAGATAACTCTGATATCCTTCAACATTTGCTTCATCCAAATTATCTAAGTGCATCTACTAGCAGGGGCAATGTACTCAACTTCAGCAGTAGATAAGGATAATTAATCATGTTTCTTACTAGCCCATGAAAATAATTTCTCACCCAAAAAGAATACTCCATCGGAGGTATTGTTCTAATCATCAACATCACCAATCCAATCAACATCAGTGTAAGAATATAACATGATATCATCATTCCTTGGATACCACAAACCATAATCCACAATTCTCTTCAAGTATCTGAATATTCTCTTAACAATAGTGACATGACTCTCTTTTGGATCATCTTGATATCTAGAAACCATGCACACAACATGCATAATGTATGGCCTAGTCTGGGTAAGATATAGCAATCCACCAACCATAGACCTGTACAAACTCTAATTATCTTTCAAAGATTCGTCATTCTTAGATAATTTGCAGCCAGTTACCATAGGAGTTCCAACTGGTTTGGAGTCATCTAACCCAAACTTCTTTAGCAATTCCTTCACATATTTAGTGTGAGATATAAAGATACTTTTTCCAATCTGTGAAATATGCAAACCTGAGAAATTTTTTATCTCACCTATAATAGACATCTCAAATTCTTTCTGCATATCACCGACAAACTTCATGCTCAAGTTATCATCAACAAAGACTTCAACAATAAAGATGTTATCATTTTCAATCTTAAAATATAGGTTACTATCAACAATCTCTTTATTAAATCCCAATTTCAGCAAATACTTATCCAATCTAGCATACCAGGCTCTAGCGGCTTGTTTCAATCCATAAAGAGATTTCTTGAGTTTACATACCATGTCACCATCATTTGATAATGAAAATCCATCAGGTTTCTCAATGTAGACTTCTTCCTCAAGATCACCATTCAAAAAGCCAGATTTGACATCCATTAGATATACCTTGAAATCTTTATAGGCAGCATATACAAGCAACAATCTAACAACTTCAGTATGGCCACTGGAACAAAAGTATCCCCATAATCAATTCCTTCTTTCTATGAATATCCTTTGCATACCAATCTTGCTTTATTCCTAAAAACTTCACCGGCTTCATTCAATTTATTCCTAAATACCCATTTAGTACCAATCATATTATTATCTTTAGGTCTAGGTGCAAGCTCCCATGTGTTATTCTTCTCAATATGATCTAATTCTTCTTCCATAGCTCTCATCCAATTTTCATTTTTGCAAGCTTTAGCAACATCTTTAGGTTCAACTTTAGAAATCAAACATACCTCTTCAGCAGCTAGCCTTCTACTAGTCATTTTACTTTTATTTTTATCACCAATAATCTGATTTTATGAATGATTTAATCTTACATACCTCGGAGTCTTCTGATTGTTCTAATTTTAAGGTTCTTGCACCTCTCCACTGGCAGCAACAACATCTGGATTAACAATTTCTACCAGATCATTCTACTTCAATACTTTAGTCTGAATAGGATTCAAAACAACATGATGACCATCATCATATCTGCAAGCTCTGGTCTCTTTCCCAAGTTTCTCATCCACCTTCACATTTGCACATTCCGCTATCTTTCTCACTCTCTTATTGTAGCACTGGTAGGCTTTTCTCTTTGTTGAATATCCCAAGAAGATTCCTTCATCACTTCTTGCATCAAGCTTTCCTATGTCCTCATCTCTCTTGATATAATACTTGCTACCCAATACTCTCAAATATCTCATAGTAGGAACATGACCAAACCATAACTCATAAAGAGTCTTACCGATATCACCTTTGATATGAACTCGGTTGAATGTGTAAATAACAGTGCTAATAAATTATGTCCAATAAATCTTAAGAACATTTCCTTCAATCAGCATAGTCCTTGCAGCATCCAAAACAATCTTGTTCTTCCTTTCAACAACTCCATTCTGCTGAGGGGTTCTAGGAGTAGATAATTGTCTTCTAATCCCATGCTTCTCACAAAATGAATAAAACTCACTGGAATAGAATCCTCCACCTCTGTCAGATCTCAAACATTTCACCTTCAGTCCTGACTCAATCTCAACCTTTGCTTTGAATATCTTGAACTTGTCTAATGCTTTAGATTTTTCCTTCAAAAATACAACCTGCATCATCTTGGAATAATCATCAATTAGAAACATAAAATATATGTCACCCTGCACACTTCTAATATTTTTAGGTCCACATAGGTCATTATGCACAAGATCTAGCAATCCATCAGATGTATACTGCTTGCTCTTGAAATAAATTCTAGTTTGCTTACCCGATTGACTTTCTTTACACACTTGATTAGCAAGCTTAACAATATTAGACAGATCTCTAACAACTTGAATAGAACTGATATTAATCATTGAATCAAAGTTAACATGACACATCCTCCTATGCCACAGCCAACTTTCATCAATCTAAGCAATCAAACAACTTTTCTCACTAGCATTCAAATGAAAAATATTACCTTCAGTCTTAGTTCCAGATGCAATCTCTATACACAGAGGAATTTAGGATTTTGCATTTACCATTCTTAAATTGTAAATCATAACCTTTGTCAACCATCTGTCGAACACTCAAAAGATTATGCTTCAAACCTTCAACATATAGAACATCATCAGTATTATGCTTACCATCAAAAGAAATAGAACCTCTACCATAGATCACACAGGATTTTTCATCTCCAAATCTCAGTATTCCATAGTTAAATCTTTCTCATCAGTAGTGTAGCTAGTGGGATCAATAGGTACCAGTCCATCTTCCTTAATGGAAAGGAATACAACTTCATCTTCTTCTGATTCTTCATCTATAACACCTTCATCAACATCATAACAAAAATTCTTCTAAGTCCTATACTTCTGGTTAGACTTGTAAGGCTTATCATACTTCTCATGCTTCTCATATCTATCATTTTTGTCATGCTTATCAAATTTATCATTCCTTTCATATTTAGCCATTCTCTCTGGTTGTAAGAGAAACATTTCAAGGGCAATTATCCATCATACTTACCGGCTCCTTTAGGCAATCTCCAGACAATCAATGCTTCAAACTCATCTAGTTCTCTTTCTTACTCTTCCATCTCTCTCCTTTCTCTTTCATATCTGGATATTCTATATTCTTCAGGTTCATACTTTTGTTTGCTGAATACAGATGCTCTAAATGTTGTCGCAGACTTTTCACGTGACTCACCAAATTCACTCAGATCGAAAGCAACAATCATTCCAACCAACATATCTTTTATCATTGTAGTTACACTCTAGATCTCATCAATAGCACCTACCTTGTATTTATAAGTAGGAGGCAAAGATCTCAGCACCTTAGCAACAATTTCATCTTCTTCAAGGGTTCCACCAGCACATCTAATACCTAGGACAATATCATTCACCTTGGCCATAAAGGCATTTATGTTCTCATCTTCTCCCATCTTCAACATCTCATATTTCCCTTTCAAACTCTGCAACTTAGCAACTTTTACTTATTTATCTCCTCCATACAGGGTCTCAAGATTCTCCCAGATCTCATGTGTGGTCTAAAGTCCCATTACATTTATCATTTCCGAATCAGTCAAGGCACTCAGCAATGCTTCCTTCACTCTAATATTATGTTCAGCTTCTTTGATCTCATCAGCAGTAACCGGTTCATTCGGAGGAGCAAAATAGGCATTCTTTGTAATCTTCTCCAAGACATCTCAAGTGCACTTCCATTCAGTTCTTCCATATAGTATAGTTACTTCCATCAAATATCAAACTCTCCTTCTTAAAGATAACATCTCCAGTTCCAATTGCCATCACCGATCTCCTCAAGTGATTAAGCTTTTCTGAAGGATCTAGCTCTGATACCAATTGTTAGCAGCAACAAGGAGGAAAAGTGAGAGGGGGGTGAATCATTTTTCAGTGGATCAAAAAATTTAACCACAAAAATAGATCTAATAAATTACAGTAGTAACAAAGATAAGAAAATTGATAGCACAACACACAACACCAAGATTTTTTACGTGGAAAACCAGGTTAAGGGAAAAAAACATGGTAGGAACCTACCCACAATAAGATGATACTCTGCAGTAGTATGTGAAAATATTATAATGGAGAATGCACATGCATTCAAGAACACTACCTAGAGCTCACTTCTCAAAAGATAATACCCTGGAAGGCTACAACCCTCAAGGAAGTCTCAGTGACTTACAACAACATTAACACTACAATCCAAAAGAAATGAACTGAAGGAATAACATCTCCTAATGACATATTATAGTTCTAATTAAGCACAATTGTCTTCTTTGAAACAACAATCTCTCCTCAATGCACTACACTGAAAGATGAACCCTTGTTCGCACATATACCACTCTTTTATAGTGGAGACACAACCTTGATACCTAATTTACAAGATAATATCACCTATTTATACAATTTATCAACCTTGACAACAAGGTCGGCTAAACCCTCAGCTCACAATTACAAAATTACATCATACAATACAAATATTGACCACTAGAACAATACATGACATAACATGGACCTAAATAAAATCTCCAAACACACAACACCACCAGAAATCACGCTAAGATAAATCGCAACATGCTACACCACCAGGAAAACTGCATAACATGAAGAAAATCACCAATTCAGCAAAATCAACAAAAACTTGTACAATGATTAATGTGGATCATTAAAACAAATAGGACACAATTAGGAAACATCAGCAAACATGTTAGAATCATCAATAACATCTGCACCAACACCACTTATCAAATCTTCATCTGTCAACGTCTTAAACTCAAGAACACCAAACAACAACAACTATCATGAAGAAAGATAACTTACAGAGCACCAAATCAGGAATGATCTGAAATGATGATACACAATACCATCCCCAAAAACATCCCAAAATATCATATCAAGATCTGATCACATCGGAATATATTGGAGGAATTACTGAACTTTGCAAAGCACTAATCAAATAAACAACTTGCAAAACCGAATCATCTGATATGATCAATTAAGCTTCTCGGATCACCAACACTAGTACAAAAGAATATAATGATACAAGAAATACTCCATACACCAAACCATAATCCCAATAAACCAATTTCCAATCACCACAGTAGAAATATGTTGACATCAATAACAACAATATATCCTAGCAGCAACAATATCCAACAATCTCCCCAACGTCCAACAAGATTAATGTTGGAAAAGGGGATAAATGGTAAGTCAACATAGAGAAACTATGATATGGGCAAGGAGACCTTGAGTGTAGAAGATACAAATTTTGAAGAGGACAGTGGGTACACTACAGTCACCAAGAAGAAAAGTGCTAAGAAAAAGACATCTCATGGGATGTCTACTAGGAACAGAGTAAGAGTTGATGTATGGACGAGAGGAAGTGTTGGGAGGAAATCCTCAAGATGGCACAGAGAGAAGGATAGAAGTCAAGATATAGATGATGGGATATAACACACCATCTATGATATCTATAAGAATCTTACCCCTTTTAAGCAATGAAGATAATGTCATGGAATATGCAGGGTCTAAATAGCTCTCATAAACAAGAAATTTTGCATAATTTTGTAAGAGATCACAAACCAGATATAGTCTTAGTCCAAGAGTCTAAAATGCCTAAGGAAAGAGTTGAAAATTTTAAGTTCCTCAACTCTAGTGGAGTTCATGGTAATAGTTTTGAAGGTACTTCTGGAGGAATTGCCTCATTCTGGAATCTTAATTTCATTAGTGGTTCATTGGTTTGAAAAGATTCTAACCATGTTGCTACTAAATTTCATCATGTTAGAGATAATTTTAGTTGGATCCCTTTAAAACATCTATTCCCCAAATGGCAAATCTACAAGAAGAAAATTTTGGAAGTCTCTAGCTGAATTCAGAGTCAAATTTTTGAATGATTCCTAGATAGTTCTAGGTGATTTCAATGCCCCGATCAATGATTCTGAAAAACTTGGTGGATCACAAGTGCAGACGGATAGTGAGCTAGATCTTATGGAATTTATAAATAATCATGGTCTAATTGATATGGATCTCAAAGGATCTTCTTTCACCTGGACTAATCATAGAGTTGGTAATGACCTTATACAAGTCAAACTTGATCGTGCTTTGGTCTCTAATGATTGGTTGTGTAATTATTTATGTTTTTTATTTGTGCTCTCAATAATTGGCTCTGATCACTATCCAATCAGTTTTATTGCTGACTCTTTAACCAGGAAAAGGAATTTCCCTTTTAGATTAGAGAAAATGTGGCTTTCTCATCCTTCTCTTCATGAAAATATCAAATGATGGTGGAATATTAGTATTAATGGTTCTATCATGTTTAGAGTTCCAAATAAGCTGAGGGAGGTCAAGAAGAATATCAAAAAATTGAACAAGGGGTCCTTTGGGAACATTTTTGTCAACAAGACTATAGCAATATGGAATTGAAATAAATTCAAGAAAAAATTCAAGCGGAAGGTTATAAGGATGACTATTTAGCAAGAGAAAATGATAGTATGTCAAAATACGATGATATTATATTGAAGGGGGAGGAATTTTGGAAGCAGAGGTCGAGAGATACCTAGCTCGCTTCTGGTGATAGGAACAACAAATTCTTCCACCTCTCTACTACAAAACATAGGGCATCTAATAGAATCAACTACATTTTCAGGAATGGCAATAAGGTCAGATCTGAGGTTGATATAAGTTGTGAGGTGGTCTAATATTTTATTGAAATTTTATATGTTGATGTGAGACTGATACCAAAGGATCAACAATGTCTAATTGGTGCTATTTTGAGTATTCTTAATGAAGATCATAACAAAATGCTATCAGCTATTCCTTCTAGTCAAGAGATAAAAAAAGCAGTTTTTACCTTTGACGGCAATAAGGCCCCTGGCCCTGATGGTTTCCCAGTGTTCTTCTTTCACATATTTGGGACATTGTTGCTGAAGATATTTGTAATGTTGTGAAGGAGTTTTTTGGAACTAGAAGGATCCTTAAAGAGATAAATTCTACTTCCGTTGTTCTTATACCCAAAGTTCCTAGAGTTGATTCCTTTTATGCTTTCCATCCCATCAGTCTTTGTAATTCATTTTACAAGATCATTTCCAAAGTGCTCACCTCCATATTGTTGATTGTTCTTCCTCTTCTCATCTATTCTCAACAGAATGAATTTGTCCCAGTTAGACAAATTCTAGATTTGATTATTATAGTGCACAAAAATATTCATTCTCTAGTTGAATCTAAGAGATAGGGCTTCCTTCTAAAGCTGGATTTGTCTAAAGCTTATGATAGGATGGATTGGGATTTTCTTCTCAAGGTCTTGGCAGCTTTTGGATTTGGAAAGAAGGTTTGGGAGCTCATCTGGCAATTAATTTCTACAACCAACACCTCTATTTTGGTTAATGGATTGCCTTCTCACTTTTTCCAATCTTCTAGGTGTATAAGATAGGGGGACCCCATATCCCCCGTCCTTTTCACAATCATGATAGAAAGCCTTGGAAGGTATTTACAAAAGATGGTTAGAGATGGTAGCTTAAAGGGGCTCCGCCCTTCTTTAGATTCTACTATTTTTTTGCATCAACAGTTTGTTGATGATACTATTTTGATGGGAACTTCTGCTTGTTGGTGCCCCAAAAATGGGGTTTACACTGCAAGAGGCAGAAACCAAGTTGATTCTTTGGGTTATCTATGGAGAAATCAACTCCAAGTATTGATATCTCCAAGAACTTGGACCAACATATGACAAGGATTCTGCTAATCCTCTTACACTTTGGGCTCATTAAAACCCAGGAGGGTGGTCCCTTGGTGAACTTATAATCTATGCGCCATACTTACAATTTTCACCAAAATTAAGCATAATATCTCATGTACAGGCTCAACAACAGGGAGAATGCTCAAGGATTACAAATCCTTCACTAATCCTCAACCTAAATGGAGCATGAGACTGGAAAAACATACAATAACATACATAAAATGAAAAGTATTCTGATAATCAACAATGTGTAATAAATATAGACAAAATGAGCACAACCTGATTGTAAATATTTGAAACGAGCTGTGACTAGTGCCTTATACTATTGGGGAGTCAAATTCATGAAATATAAAGTGAATTATATCAGAATTCGTATGATAGCATACTGATCTAAGAATTAATGCCTTACAATGCATCTCAACTACAACCCAAGCCCAAACTACTTATCTAAATCCCTGCACAAGTTCTACCACTTTGCAATTTTTTTCAAGCATTTAATTGATCCCTTGGATCAAAGCATAAACATAAATCACAATAATGTACTGAAAGAAAGAAATCCATGATTCACTTTCGTTCAAAAGATAACAGAATCACACACTGGAGAGAAATAAACTTGGATTCTATTTCATTTATTCAAATGCTATAACTGCCATAAAAATAGTGTACAATTCAGTCATTCAAAACCTGCATAAGATATGACACAAGACTCATTCTATTTTTCTCTGCAAAGTCTTTACAACTTGCTCTTTTTCACATAGAATTTGCTACATGGCACCTATGACTCTGACTTAGCAAGTCGGTTACCCATAATTCAGTTACAAAATATTTCACTTAAGGAATGTCACAACCAAGAACAAATATCTGCAACTGATTCATCATAGCACTTTATGCACCTTTTCTTCCCTTTTGTTGTTGTCAATGAATAGCTAAAACGGGCCCACCTTTTTGCTTCTCATGTCCAAAAAGTGAATGTTGCAAAGAATCAAAACCGCTTGCCAGACTGTCACATCACACAGTTAGATAGCTATTTGATGTCCTCATTCTTCGTTTAAATAAGTATTACTCCATTCAACATATTCCTTATCTGACAACCATTTGAAACACATAACCTTGTCATATTTTGCCCTATATGGAGTATACTTAACTGCCACTTGATTTTCTTCCCTTTCAAAAGATTCAAAAAATATTCTTGTGCATATTATCTTTTCCATGCTATCTTCCAGCATGGTAGTATCTAACTCATCACAAATCAGGTCCACCTGAGTGTTGATGACTCTTTCTGCCTCTTCTTTCCAGAGTTGTAAAGGTTTGATTGCCCCATTTTCATCTCAATACCTGACAAAAGCGTTTCATTCAATTCACTAAAGGTTCTCATCAACTCTCTTATTTTTCTTTCTATATTGTCTGGCAGCACTTGGGCTTCCTGCATTGATTTTACCAACAAATAAGTTGGCTGAAGTGTAGGTGCCCTTTCAGCATGGTACTTGGAAGCCATTGGTATTATTATGAGCTTGTTCCCCCTTTCTAACCACTTTGTAAACAAAGGGATTGCCACCTCTTTATCTTTGTCAAAAAATTGAATAGCATTAAACAATAAAGAATATAAAGAATGAATTTTATTTAATCTACTATCTACTTTCTCATTCAAATGAGTCAACGCAGAGCTAACTATCTCTCTTTGCTTACTGGCAGACTGATTTTCTGACTCTTTTACCTTTTGTTCTAACTCATTGATTCTCTCTAAAATTTGAGCTCTTGTTGGGTCATTAGATCTAGTGGGCTCAGGTTCTTCATCAACATATGGCACTATTGGTGTGATTGGAGTGTTAGTCTCACTGTCAAATTGGATTGATGCATCTATATGTGAGACTAGTGGAAACCTAGTTGTTGATGGGACTGATGCGATTGCAAGAACTAAAGAGGGTTCTCCTACATGTTTCTTCTCAAGGATTTGAACCTTATTCTGTAGTTCCACACATATCTGTTGAATTGCATTGTAATCATTAAAAATATTCTCAAATTTCTTCATTAGTTCCTGGTTTTCTTTAGCCTCCCTTTTTGAAGTTTCATGGGCCAATTTGGCTGCATCAACAACTAGTTTTGAGGCTTGAACATTTGATGTATCAGAGGCTCTCTTTACAATGAGGCTTCCCTTCAAGTTTGGATTTATATCATTTATATTAAGCCTCCTAGGCCCCTATTCTAGTGACCATATTGCTAAGGTTGCATAATCATCTACAAATTTTGATCCTTTTAATACCAACCTTGCTTCTTCTTCTGAACTGAATTGTTGGTCTTTTGATTTTCTGATCCCATCAAAAGCCATTGCATCAGCTATTTCCCACTCTGGCATAATTAAAATACCGACCTAATTTACAATCATCTTGCCTTCATCTACAATGATTCCTTTAAATTCCTCCATCATTTCACTCTTGACTTCTTCCTGATTTTCCTGGTCAGACCTGATTTTCTTGGTCATACCTATCTGGCCTTTGGGCAATTCTTTCTGCACTTCTCCTCTTATATTCATCTATCTTCATCTTCCACACCAATTGAAGGAAGGCCAAGATTTTTACAAAATCTTCATCCTCAAGAATTTTATCACATGCCTCCTTCCTGGCATCTCTAAAATCTCTTCCCTGAATATCCAAAGGAGTGAGGTCTAATTCTAGAGTGGGTGGCATGGAAGGAATACCAATCTACATCTTTGCATTTTTAATTTCAATGGCATCCTCCTCCTATTGTTCCTCCATATGTTGCTCTTCTCTTTGTTCTTCATTTTGTCTTGGAGGTGAAAAAGGCACATGTGTTGGTGAGGGACTCCTATCTGAATCTTCAAGATGTATGATCTTGACCCCTTTTAAAGGTCTTACTTGCATCTTTTGGGTTGGCTCTACCTTTATTATTTTCTTTCCTTTCCTTCTCACCAACTTCCCACTGTCACTACTACTATCACTCCCTTCTTCACTACTTACCTCATCTCTTATTATTTTTATAACACCACCCTTTAGAGGGGGCACATAGCTAGGTCTACTTTCTTCTAGCCCATTCGTCCTATGAGGTGGAGGAGGAGGTTAGCCTGGTTATTTCATCCTCATCTGGCGAATTAGGGTTGCTTCTCTAGTTGTGATGGGTGTAGGTTGTTGCATTCTTCTTCTTTCAACTTGATGTTCATGGATTTCCTCAAGTCTGGATTTCTTCTCCTTTAATGCAAGAATTAACTCATCAAAATTATTCATGACAAAATCAACTTTGGCATAGAATGGAGTGAAGTTTCTTAATGGATCGTAACTGGGATCCACTTTTTGTATAATAGTCCATAGCTTCCTGAAAGCTATCCATTTTTCCTTCCTCCAATCCTTAGTCATAAAATTAAATTTATTTTTAATTATATCTTTAGGAAAATTTTGCTCATGAGGTAATGAGCTTCCTTTTATTCTTTGCCTGAAAATATTATAGAATCCCTTTGGGTCACTGTGCCTAACTATGCTCACCCCCAAGTGATGTGGTGCAAAGAGCTTATCAAAATGCACATATCCCCCTTTTATAAGGACAAAGTATGGGATGACAATATAATGTGGGAAAATGGTCCCTTTGCCTCTACCCTTTAGATCCTTATCATGTATACAACCTATTTGCTAGATTACTTCAATAAAACCTAACCTCAACGGGACATTAAAAGGTAATATATGTGATTGACTAGGGAAACCATAAACTCTAATAAGTGTACTAATAGGATAAGGGATAATATCCCCCTAGTTGTGCTCAATTTTCATAAGTGGCATCCTTTCCTTTGGTCTTACAAAATCATGCAGCTATGTGGGAACCCCTGGTGGATTCACTATCAATCTTTGTCTCAATCTAGAAGCAAAACCATTGTCAAATCTCACAAAACTAGCCTCATGCCTGTCCCATGACATATCCATACTCCATAACTGCACCGATATCTCAATATTATCTACTGTTCTTCTAAGATTCATGGTACCTTCAAAATAGTCTTCATTTCTATATAAGAACATATGTATTAACAATGAGTACCAATAAAAATGAGTACTAAATATATCATTCTTAATATCTAGCAATCCCTCATGAATCTTTTCTTCAAGATACGGTGCAAAGTCAAAAACCACTGTGAACTCGAGATGTTGAATTTGAATAGCCATATATATGAAATCCGGTGGCATGACTGTAATAGGGTTGAAACCTAAAACCTGACACGGAGAAAAGAAAGTGGCCTACAAATATTTGGTGAAAGAACCAATAGGAAAAGGCTCCACTGAACTTGGGCCAATGTGGTATGTTGTGTCTCTTTCTTTCACCAAATGGGTTGGGAGGAGGTTGGCTATGATGAAACCTTTCATTTTATAGTATTCATCCTTTAATTCATTCAAATCCACCTAAACAAAGATGGCAGAAGGTTTAACAAATCAAAAATTTCCTGGAATTCCTCCCTTCGAAGTGTCAACAAAACTTCTCCATCATTCCCCCTTATTACTCTTGAGGGTCATATCTATCTGCAACTGCCTTAAAGAGATCAACATCCATGAATACATTGGGCACCACTAACTTGCCCAAGTCATATTGCCATGCACTTGAAAATAGAGATTTCAAATTCCTCTATCCATACCATAATTTAAACATCTCCACCCCAGTCATGGGTACCCTGGAATCCGAAATAGTATATGCTTTATCAACTAACTCTTCTCCTAGGGTTTTTCCTTGTTTAAGCTAGATCCCTGATATTTATCATTTGTTAAGGGTTTCAATTGGTCAAGAAAGTTATCAAACAAATTTCTCTTCAGATACTCTGTCTGACCTGAGTGGTTTTGTGAGGGGGCCATCCTACTTGATTAGGGCCTTTTTAAAAATTACCAAATGGAGGAGGGAAACTAGGGCTTAACACAAGACATAAAAATCTCAACACGGAAAAATGAAAAATCTCACCCCTTTTATGTCAAGATTTTTAACCCTATAATAATTCATAATCCTTTCACCACAATCTCACACAATTCACAACTTTCAACAACTTTGAAAACACAGAAGGGGAAATTAACAACTTACTGCTTTATATGCACCAGGTGAACCTCAATTTTGCACTTTAAGAACTCATTCAGATCTTCTTTAGCTCTAGAATCACCTTCTGTTCACTACTAAATTGCTTTGTGAGTCGAGAATGATATTAAAAAGGCTTTTAATATTATTCTGGAACCAAGAGTCACCATCTTGTCCGCCATTACTACTCGCGCAAGTGGTAAATGGCTTGAATTCGTATTTGGACCAAATTTGAAACTAGACCGTTGATTCTCTCTATGATGGAATATCGCACGATTCATACTAGTCAATCAGGCATTGGCCATCTCTTGTGGCAAGCAAATACATCAAAAGCATGTCGCGGCACCTCCAACTCATCATCCTCTTCATTATTGTCAGCAGCCCCATCATTCGACTTATCTCAGTCTACCCTAGACACGTGGCATCATCTCGTGATGCCATGATCATTATCCCCCGAGCATGTTCGACCACGGGGTAGCAAGAGCCATCAGATCTACTCAAGCTTTATCCTGTTGACCATGGTGTTCGCCTTCTCTATCCATTTAACAACTGAGCATCTTTTGATCAAGTTTAAAAGATCTTTGTCCATTAACACATGTGCAAATAATAGGAAACTTTAGTAGCCTAACTATTATCACCAAGATATCGACAACAATACTTAAGGTCGGACAAGAAAATTTTATGCAGCCAATAAAATATTAAAATGGAACCCACCTAGGAGAAATAAAACACAAACTTAAGATAAACAAGAACCGTCAAACAAATTAACACCTAGGACACAAAAAGGGCCCACCAATGTTACTAGAACCCTCAGACTTAAGTGGAAAAGGTAATGCGAAATTATAACCAATTTAGGGGTTTTTGTTAGACTATTCGGGTATTTACTTGATTAATTAAACAATATTTGTTTAATTATTTAAATTCCCTTTATCTCTTTTACACTTAAGCTAACTTTAGGTGCATGATAATTAATTCTTTTATTAATTATTATGTGCAAGCCTAGGTTTTCCTTTTTAGGGTTTCTTGACCTATTAGAGGTTGGATTCTTTTCCTTTGTATTATTCCATTATCACATTACACATTTTGTGAATATTGAGCTCGCATCTTTTTTAGCATATTTTTTTGTGTATTGCTTTTTTGTTATTTGCTTCCGTGCTTCTCCTTGTAACAGGTTATTCAGCTTGCTGAGATCATTAGGCTCTTGTGGTGTTGTATTTCTCAACTCTCACATGGTGTCAGAGCTTCAGATCTGTAGCTATCTATTCTTGTTTTGAGAATTTTTGCATTGGAAGTAGATCTGGGGTTTCCGAAAGTTTTTTTATGCACTTAGGGATAGGCCTTTTTCTAAGCACTTTGGGCCTAAACGGACCTCGCCATCATGCTCAAAAGGCCCAAAAACCCTTATAGTCATATAAAACTGGACCATTTTTGGCTCTTGAGCCTCTAGGAGTATTTTTCTCCAATATCAGGTTGTACGACCTTGGCATGCAGTTCGAGAAAAAATAAAATTTTCTTTTTTGCCTTTTTACGGCATGCAGTCCGATTTTTTTGGTTTTTTGAAAAAATAAATAAATCAATAAAAAATCAAAAAGTTATTGAAAAAGACGAAAAAAGGGTTTTTTTGAAAAATCAGAAAAAATTGTTTTGAATGGGGATTTCCCCACAGTACACAGGGTACCGTGAGGCCCCCTACCATACTGCAGGCCGTCATCACTATCAGAGCGGGCCCCATCGGCTACCGGCCTCCAGCGCCCTCCGAACCCCGCTTGTGGCCCTTCTCCTCGCTGCAGCACCCCATCGGCCCCGTCTTCCCGGCCCCCGCCACCGCAGCAACCGCCACCCGCAGTGCCCCGCCCGTCGGCCCCCGCCTCTGTGTTGTGTTGCCCGCAGCACCCCACCAGCCTCCCTGCCATTGGCTGTCACAATTGTCCCACCATCACCATCGTTGAAAATAGCACCGTCGTCGAGCCCTTTTTCGTCGGTCGCCGCCATGGCTCCTCTGTCAGAAACCACAACAAAACCGCCCAGCCACCACTGCACCACCCGCCAGCCACTAGAGCACCTCCCATGGGCCACCTCTCAACTCTCACATGGTATTAGAGCTTCAGATCTGTAGCTATTTGTTCTTGTTTTGAGAATTTTTGCATTGGAAGGAGATCTGGGGTTTCAGGAATTTTTTTTATGCACTTAGGGATAGGCCTTTTTCTAAGCACTTTGGACCTTAACGGACCTCATTGTCATGCTTAGAAGGCCCAAAAACCCCTATAGTCATATAAAACTTGACCATGTGGTGTTGTGTTTTAACCAAGACTTAAACAAAAATGCATAAAACCCTAAACCCTAAGCCTGAAGCATATGATAGAACAAAAAATTTATCCAAAAATGACTAGCATTTTGCCTGAGGCATGAAGATTTTCACTAGGTCATTTTCAAGACTATCACTTATATTGGAGAGGCCAAAACCTTCAAAAAGGTCCTCATTACCTATGAATAAGCTTTAGGATAGTTCATAAACAAAGGTAAATGTTCTCTCTTATTTCTCAATACTCTTGTTGAAAGGCAATAGAGAATTGCTAATATATTGGGGTTTATTATTGGCGACTTCCCTTCGATTTACCTAGGGCTTCCTATAGGAACTTTACCACCAGATTCTTTCTGGATATCCCTGGTGGAGAGATTCAATAAGAAGCTTGTTGGTTGGAAAGGTTCTATCCTCAATCAGGCTGGAAAAAATCAATTATTGAAGGCCACCTTGCAAAACCTTCCAGTTTATGCCCTGAGTTTCTTCAGAATCCCTACTAAATATGTAGAAATAATTGATAGTATTCAAAAGAGTTTCATATGGTCAGGAGTGGAGGATTAAAAGAGAATTCCACTGATTTCTTGGAATGAGGTGTGTATGCTTAATTAATTAGGAGGGCTTGGTTTGAGGGACATCAGATCTTTTAATGAGGTGTTTTTGGCGAAGCAGGTGTGGAGGATTTATTCTAAGAGAATGGAATTGAATTCTATATTACATAGTAAATACTTAAGTCAAGTTACCTCTTTCAAAGAATTCATCACCTCTAATTGTTTACCTTATGGATCTTATCTTTGGAATAGTATCATTAAGGTTAGAAGCTTTACTGTAAAAGGTGTTGGTAAGAAATTGGGTATTGGTTCTAGAATCCTATTTTGGGAGGATTCTTGGATTGGAAATGAGCCGCTATATCTCAACTCTTCATTAAATCCCTTCAGGGAAGAATGCATTAGAAGATTTGGTCACTTGGTAGAAGATTATTGCAGGAATGGTTGTTGGGTTAATCTGGTTTAGATTAGTTTGTTGTTATTCCCTTTGTAAATCCTCCCGAATTCAGCCTATGTGGACCAGTCGGATGATCTAATGGTGTGGAAATCTCATCTTTTTGGTAAGTATTCAGTTTCTTTTGCCTTTGCTATTATGTCTGAGAATTAGAGCTCTTCTAGCTTTGTTTGGAATAAGGCCTAGATCAATAACCTTATCCCTAAGGTCAATATCTTTTCTTGGATTCTCTTCCAAAACAAAATTTTGACTAAAGACAACTTATGTAAGAGGGGATTTCATGTTCCCAATATTTTCCTTTGTATGGCCGATGCTGAATCTGTTCCCCATCTCTTTATTAAATGCCCCTTTGCTCAGGAAATTTGGGGGAGAATGCTTCAACTATGGGATCTTTGTCGAGTCTTTCCATCTACTTTGTCAGATTTGTTAATTCAATGGAGAGCTCCTAGTAACAATTGGGTTATCGAAAGACTTTGGTCCTATTCTCTTCCACATCTTGTTTGGGGTATATGGAAAGAGCGGAACAATAGGATATTTAGAGACTCTGCATTATCAACTAAGATTGTTTTCCGTAAAATTCAGAGGGTTGTTGAGGAAAACTTTAATTGCCTTGATTGTACCCAATTGAGAAAAGAGACTCAAAGCTACACTGACTATGATTACAAGGTTGCAAATTCTTGGCAAAATCAATTGGATATCTCCAGATTTTTCAAGTCGATAAGAAAACCCCGTGATGGGACTTATTGGCTTGGGCCTCCTTTGGGATGGGTTAAAATTAATTTTGATGGGGCAGCAAAGGATAATTTGGGTCCTGTTGGGTGTGGGGGAGTGATTAGGAATATGTAATGGCATATATATCTCAGTTGTGGCACTCCCCTTGGGTACCCAGACTAACCACATTGTCGAAGCCATAGGATCCTATCAGGCCCTTCTGATTACCAAACATATAAATTGTACAAAGGTATGGATTGAAGGGGACTCTAAAAATACTATCCAATGTCTCGAAAAAGAAGTCAATCCATCTTGGAATATAGCTAATTGGATAAAGTTCTCTCATTCAATTATTAATTCTTTTGAAGAATGTCAAATTTTCCACACTTATAGGGAAAATAATAAGCTGGCTGACCACTTTGCCAACCTAGGAGTTAAAGCCCATGAAAAATTAATTTGGCAAAGAGGGGACAAATTGAATGATGAAGTGAGAAGGTTAATTAGGCTAGATAACCTCACCAACCGAGAAGCTAATTTATAATTATTATAATGATAATTTCTAAATCAGCTTAGGGATTTATTGTAATGAGTATGAGTTGTGCATGGCGTGTGAAGGACACTTCTTGGGCAAACAAAATTAATTTCTCTTCTAAAGCATTCTTCTCGCACATTTTCTGGGTGCGGTTGGGATCATTTCCTGTTTGAAGAACTGCAGTGTTTTGGTTATTTGCGGGCACAATGGTTGTGGTAATATGGGGGAGATTTGAAGCGTGTGGAGCCCATGGATTGCACAATGTTGAAAAATATGAAAACAATTTGGAGAATTTTAGAGAAAGGTGGTTTCACCACCTATATTGAGAAATTGCATGGGGTTAAAGCTAAGGTTATGAAAGGTTTTGTCAGAAATTATAATAAGGGATTTGTAAACCTTTTTGGAAGAGATATTGCCATCAATGAGGACCTCATTGTAGAGATCACTGGCCTCTCTATCGAAGGAGCTAAGTTCTACAAAGACAGAAAATCTTTCGAGAAGGTGGTGAAACTCTTCCCTAAATAGGAGAAGGAGAAGAGAGATTTGGTGAGAGATGGGGCTACTAGCTACAATACTGCAAAGATTAAGTCCATTTGGGGTGATGTCCTGAAGGTGATTATGTCACTCTTGACGGGTAGAATACCAGAGCTTTCACCTACCATTTTGCATTCCTAAACCATTTTCAGCATAAGGTGAGAGTTTCCTTTCTCTTCTTTCTTGAAAGCTCTTTAAATGCTAGCATTGTTGATCACAAGAAGGACCTTGTCAAAAACCATGTTTTGCATCAAGTACTTATCCTTCTTACCTTTGATCATGTCAAATATTTACCACCTATTACATCCTCTCTCCACGAGGTTAATTATGACTCGAAGGATTCCCAGTCCTTGGAGGATGAGTACCATACCAAGACTAATGATGAAGAGTTCTCCCCCTCTATGACCACCCCTAAAAATAACGAGAAAGCTAGTGTTGTTAAGATCCCTAAATCTAAAAACCCTTGCAACTCTAGCTCCCCCCTGTTGGTAATCTTCAAATTTATCCTAAGCTTGCTAGTGCTTCGGTTGATAACCCTCATAACCAAGGTAAGATTACTTCTCCCTCTTCTTCTAGTTATCCTCCACCTGTGCAAAACTTTGAGAATCGCTAGCCCTTTTCGAGCTCTCTTGACCCTTCTTCGCATTTTCTTTATTTTGAGAAGGATATTGTTACTGATGTTTTGGCCTTAGCTAGGGGATGTGGACACATTTAAGATTTTTAAGTGGATATTTCATGAGATTAAGGACATTCAACTCAAACAAAGAGCTGACGGTAGCAAATTGGAGATTATTAAAGATAATGTTAAGCAATTGGAGAAAGTGCAGGTGTTGGAAGAGATAACCCCCGAGTCTAAGAAGGAGAAGGCCTTTGTCATTGAATGCCTTAAAACAAATATGGAGGATTTTGATAACTTCAAGAAAGGCTATGAAGCCATAATGGCTACACTGGAAGACCAAAATGCTAAAATCAAGGAATCCATCAAAGCGGTTGTCAAAACTAGTCATGGGGTGATTGGTGCCACTATGGAAAGCTTCAAGAATATGATTTGTAGCCTTGAAGAGCGGTTCCAACTGAAGGATGTGGTGGATGTGGACACTAATACTGAGCAGGACATCTCCTTGGGACCCAACAAATGGACCAGAGGTACGTTGAAGAGAAAGGCAGTTGGACCTCCTCCTGAGTTTCAGAAGCTCAACAAGATCACCAACACTATGATTGAGAATGAAAAAGAGATGGAACAGTCAATGAAATTGCTGGATTAGGGTTGGTTTGTTGCTTTGTCTATGATGGCATTTTCATGTGTGGTTTTTTTTGCTAGTTCTTATTTTTTTCTTTTCGCTTTGTCTGGTCTATGCCCCTTTGTTGTAATGTGTATTATGTTATATATGGGGTTGTTCAGTTTTGGTGATCTTTATTGGCTTAACTCCTTGTTAAGTCTAGATAGATCTTTGTTTTTGTTAAAGGATTTTGGGTCCCTTCAAAACCTATTTTTGCCTTAATCAAAAACTTTTACATTTCTCATCAAAATTTTAATTTTTTATAGGCTTTAGAAAGGTTATATAGAGCTCTACAAAATGGAATAGGTGGTGCTTCTATATTATGTATAAAATATTAATTATTATTTAAATAAAATTCATCCTTTAATTTTGAAACATCAAATGCTCATCAATTCCCTCTTTCATAATTTTTGGCAACAATCATTTCAGAATAGTTGAAACATTAAATGTGTAATTAATAATTAAAAAATTAGGCAAATTTACTAAGGATGGTAATAAATTTTGATAAATCATCATATCTCTCTATATTCATTTCTCTACCTCTCTCTCTCTTAAGATCTAAACCTCCTCCACCTCTCCCTTTCTCCCTCCCTCTCTTTTTGTCCCTCTTTATACATTTCTCTCTAGGCCTATCTCTCTAACTCTTTCTAAATCCCTCATTCCTTCTCCCTCTCTCAAACTCTACACTCGTATTTCTACTTGTTCATCAATCTCTCCTCTATCTCACTCTTTCTCACCTAATAACTAGACATGTCTCTCTACCTATGCCTCCCTCATTCCCTTTCTCTTTTTCCTTAATTGTAACTCTCTCTCTAACTCTACCTCTCTCCCTCCTTCCCTCCCTACTCTAAATCTCAATCCTCTCTCTCTCCCCAATCCCTCTACATATCTCTCTCTATATATATATCTCCTTCTCCCTTCTCTCTCTCTCTCTCTCTCTCTCTCTCTCTCTCTCTCTCTCTCTCTCTCTCTCTCTCTCTCCTCGTAGATGTCTACCTCTCCTTTACACCCTCATTTCCTCTCTATGTGTTTTGATCTATAGAGCTCTATGTATTTTAGTGAACTAAATCAATCCTATACAACCTAGCCTCTTCTGGGGTTTCTTATTCATGTTAGGGCTTCTTAGATAGACAATTTTATGATATTTGCATCTCAATTTTATATTTGAAACTCTTTACATGGCCAATTATTCATTGGTTTTATATTGTTACATCTTTTTCTATTATCTTAATTGTGAAATACCTTTTACTTACCCTACCCATCCTTGGCAACAATGTTAGGTTTTTATTTTAACATTTGATATATCATTGATATTTCTACTTTTCCAAGTATGAAAGCACACATCTTTTTTATTTACTCTCTCTCTCTCTCTCTCTCTCTCTCTCTCTCTCTCTCTCTCTCTCTCTCTCTCTCTCTCTCTCTCTCTCTCTCTCTCTCTCTCTCTCTCTCTCTCTCTCTCTCTCTCTCTCTCTCTCTCTCTCTCTCTCTCTCTCTCTCTCTCCACTTATATATCTAGTTATCTCCCTCCCTCTCCCTTTATTTATCTATATCATTATCCCTCTATATCTCTATGTCCATATCTCTCTCACTCATACATACAAAGTCCCTATTTCTCCCTCCTATCTATATCTCTCCCTCTATCTCCTTTTCTCCTTGTCATTGCCTCTTTCTATATTTCTCTACTTCTCATCTATATATTTATTTATCTTTCTCTCTCTATTTATATTCTCTTACCCTTCGTATCTCTATCTCTATATATCCCTTTTACTCACACACACACATGCACTCCCTATTTCTCCCTCCCTCCCTACCAAAAAAATCCAAAGGGGAAAGATACCCCATACACCTCATCAAGAACTAAGATCCAAATATATCTAACACATAAACATCTAAATTAGAAAGATAATAAAGCTCCATTACCAATAAGGAGAGATATATATGTTGGCATTTTGATAATGTTTGTACTTAGTTGAGGTGGTTGTTGGCATGTTTAGTTGTGATTGTCATTGACGGAGACACACTTATTTTATGTATGAGTTATTCTCAACCGGTAGTATGTGTTGTATTGTTCAAACCGGTATTATATGTCATTGTATGTATAGTCTTTGTTTGTAGAAGACTATTAGTGTTTTGCAGAAGAAGCTTATCGGTCATAGCATGACCAAAGACCTCAAGCGGTATGAAGACCTCAAGCGGAACGAGGACCCCTAGTGGTAGAATCTTTTTTGATCGGAACACTATGTTCCAGTTTACCAGTCTTTGTGTGTTAAGTATTAATCGATATACTGTGTTAAACTAGTAAAATTGTAAAGTGTGAAGAGTTATCATCCATCGACACTTTAACAGTATGTCTGTGTCGTGTTACCAAATGTGTCTAGATGATTTGAACCTAGGAAATTGTAATCCAATCTCATTGGACCGACATGAAATCAACTTCCTATTTAAGGACATCATGTCTAGGGTTTTATAGAGTGTATGTGTGTTGAAGAGTGAAGTTGTTATAGAAGCACCGTGCGATAAAGATTGAACATGCAAAGGATAGAAGACTGAAGTAATGTTGCAATGCATTAACAAAGAGTAGTCAAGGATCTAATCAAGCATTTTGTGCTACTTTCTAGATCATTCACTTGTTGATTACTAATCTCTTCGACAAGTCTGAAACCCTTAATCGGGTAGGCCCAGTAAAGCCTATTGTAAATCTTCTAACAAGGTGGTTCATAGGTGTGGATCTGAAATCCTCTAACAGGGTAGTCTTTAACAGGACTTATCTCCTAACAGAGATTTGGATTCTTAACAGGATATGTTCTGGTGAAGAACATTATAAGGCCTTAACCGGTATGGTTACTATTCTGCAGATAGTTGACTTGTGAGTTTTACTCACCGTGGTTTTTCCCATTTGGGTTTCCATGTCAAAATATATTATGTTATGGTGATTGTGCTTTTGTGGGTGAATGCTTTGTTTTCTATTTGGCTTATCTGTGTTTTAACCAGTTTGTTGTTTAAACTACTATACCGATCTGCAGTAAAATTACTTAAGAGTTTGGTTAAATTTTTGGGCATACTAACTCACCCCCACCCGCCCCCTCTTATTATTCATCAATATATAGATGAAAGAATTCATAAAGAGGGAGAGGAAGAGATAAATATATATATATAGAGAGAGAGAGAGAGAGAAATAATGAGAGAGGAAGAGATAGAGATATAGAAAGATAAATATAAATATATGGAGAGATATAATAGTAAAGAGATATGGAGAGACAAAGAGATAGAGATAAAGAGAGGGATATATAAAAGGAGAAATATAGAGTGATAGAAATACCTAGAAAAGATATAGAGACAAAAATATAGATATAGATGTTAAGGTCTAGGAAGAGAGAGGGAGAAACAAATAAAGAGAAATGTATATAGAAAGAGGGAGACATGTCTAGAGAGAAAAAAAAAGATTAAGATATAGATAGAAATGAAGATAGAGGGCGAGGAAGACAAATAGATATATATATAGAGAGGGAGGAAAAGGTATCTAAATAAATATATATATATATAGATAGGGAGGTAGGGATAGAGAGTGGGACATGGAAGGAGATACAAAGAGGAAGCAATAGAGATATCTAAAGGAATAGGATATGGATAGATAAAGAGATGTAGATAGTGTGATGGAGTGATAAATAGATAAATACAAATAGATAGGGGGTTATAGAGAAGGATGGAGGGAGAGAGATAGGGATGCATAAAGAGGATGTAAATAGAGAGATAGAGGTAGAGAAAGAGACAGATACATAGAGAGGGTGAGAGAGGAAGAGGAGGAGAGATAGATTAATCATGTACAAAGGGGAGGATATATTGATAGATGAAGATATAGAAAGAGAGATGGATAGGGAGAGAGATAGAGTTAGGGAGATGGAGGTAGAGATAGACATGGATAGAAAGAGATAGAGATAGTAGGATAGATGGAGGGAGAGATGAAGTGAATAAGAGAGAGTTATAGATAATGAGATATAAATAGACATGAAGATAGATCTATAAGGATTTCTAGAATTAGGGATCACTAAGAGGGGGTGTGAATCAGTGATCTACTAGAATTCAAATCAACAAACTTATACTTTATCCACTAGTTAGCAATACATAATAGAAAAGAACATAAGCATGTAGCAAATAATCCACAACACCATAATTTTTACGTGGAAACCCGGAAAGGGAAAAACCACGGTGGGGATGAAACAAACAATATTCATATACTATGGCTAGGAGTACATAAATATTACATAGATGGGGAATGCACTTGCATTCAGGCTCACTGCCTAGAGCTCATTGCTCAATTATAATTTCCCGGAAGGGTACACCTTCAGGGAAGTATCAGTGACTTACAATTTGATTACAATGAGGAAATACAATGAAATGAACTCTCAAGTAGAATCTAACAATGCAAGAATGAGTTACGGTTAAGCATTGAATCTCTAACTATCTTCACTCTGTTAAATACTTTGTTTTTCTCTTAGTCAGCTACTAGATTGTCTGTAAGAAAAGTGTGCATGTGTAACTACACTCAATTGAACCAAAACAGATCACCACAATAATATTACCACCAACACCAATCGCCAATTCAATCTTATATATTTGATCTTAGCAAAAAAGTAATTTCCTTCAAGTCGGCTTCAAGAAGTGTAACGTGTACCTCCAAGTCGATGTCAATCTCGAGCAAAAAGTAGCACCAGACCAAAAGAGTGTATTCACACGCTTCCTAAGGATCTGCCCATTCATCAAGAGCACTAAATCAACCACCAAAATTACGGCAATCATTGAAAATTATTCTGGACCAAAACATCACCGAGATACCCTATTTTACCAGTTAACTCCAGCTTCCCGATAAGATGAATCATGACCACTGGATCGAGTCTCCAAGAAGAGTTGCCATCAATCACAACCCTAGACCATAAATCAAGCATTGAAGATCACCAGATGAGTGTCAATTGCCAACAATCTCCTCCTTTGACATTGATGGCAACACCTGTGAAAAAAATATCTAAGTGTTGAAACTTGTGAAACTTGTGAAACTTATGAAACTTGTGAAACCTGTACACCGAATGAAAGAATGAAAGAATTATAAGGCTCCCCCTTAGATCAACAATCCAAAGATCTACATTACACCGGACTGTACACTCTATACATACAATCAACCTGTACATTTTTCACCTCATCTCTCTCCCTTTGACATTAACGCCAAAGATAGGGTGTGCATCAAAATTGCCTGTACATATATACAAATTCACCGAATGATCAAATCTATACATGTTTCAGGACATCTGCATATTCCATCTTAAGGAACCCAAGATATGTGTTCCATCATGCCCGCAACTTCTCCAAAATTGAAACAAAACTATTCAAAACATAAGCATGAAATTTTATAGCTGCGATCTCAGTAGGAGTCTCTTGAGACATGTTTTGAATGTAGTCCATCTTATGATACACTAAGTTGTCCAGTCGGGGACCAATTAGGTTTTGGAGTTCACCTATCCGCTTGATCATCCTTTCCTTCTCCTTCTCAAAATTCCTAATCTGCTCCATGATATTCAAAATTTGTCCTTCAATACTGCTGGTTAAGTTAGTTGTAAGATCATAAGCCTAAGAAATATAAACTAACTGTCCTCTACAATTATCTATTTGTGTATTTATCTCAGTAGTAAAATTGGTCAAAATTAGACAAGACTTATAAATTTTACTGCCTTCCTCTAAGGCTTCATCAATTAGTTTTAACTCCTTATCTAGTTGGGCCTTATCATTACTAATCATTTTTAAAAATGTTTGAACTTTAGTATCATTAAATTTCTCCATAGCTTGTCAAGTTGATGCCTTGGTCAAAGAATCAAACTGGGTGGATATATGATCTATTAAGTTCTGAAGCTTACCAGATGAACTGGTGTTTGCATCAAGTTGCAGTTCTGGTACCACATGTTCCAAAATTTAAATGATTTTTCAACAAGTCTCTTCTCTTCAGATTTTGCCTATGCTAACTCTTGACTACCTTGTGCTTGGAGAACAACAACATCAATCATCCTCTATGTCAGAGACATCTATTACCAAAATTGATATTGAAGTGTGGAAAACTCCCTTGGCTTTGAATTTTAGCTGTGTTAATTGCCACAAGGATCAGAGTCTTTGTTTCCTTACCCTTTTCCTTATTCGGTTCTTCCTGTTTTTCCTCTACCTTTTTCTCAGCTTCAACTTGTCCAAATTTGCCTTCTTTAGGTGCCTCTTGTGCAACGGTGTCACCACTTGGTGCACCATCCTCTACCTCTGTTGATTTATCATTCTCTTTAGTAGGCTCAACCTCGACAAAATCCAAAATTTGTTGTTTTACAACATCCTAAGTGTCTTCCTCCTTATTTTCATCAATTACTGGAGGATTTTCTGACTGAGTGGCTTCATATTGTGAGATAGTTTCTACAAGTCGGTTCTCAGTAAGAAACTTCTTACAAATTGCACTGGTTTCTCTCCTTATTTCTCCAACTAAGCCAACCATCAAACTGTTTACTATGTGCTTGCTATTGAATTCCTTTTTATTAGCCAATAAAATCAATCTTTCAATTTCCTCTATAGTGATACTGGTGTACTAATCGACCAATTCACTCTCCTTTATTTCTCTATCCATTTGGCTAGCAGATTTTCTCCTCGCATCAATTAAACTGTACAAATATTTGGGAAGATATTTTTATAATTCAATCAATTCTTTACCAAATACATACATGTACAAAATTATAGCTTCCTCAATCTACCTTTGATCCTTATCATCCATATTCTCATAATATACAAAGATGTTCTTCAAATTTACATCTTTAATAATTTCATCAATTAATTCTTGAATAGACAAAGGAGGAACAATATGATACTCTATTTTAGAAGTCTTCATCTTATCAGATTCTATAGCTTCATCCAAGTCAGATTTTGTCTTCTTTCCTCTCTTGGGCTTGCCTATCGATACAAGATCAGACCTTTCCTTCTTCTCCTTCTGCTCTTTCTTCTTACTACCAGATTGGGCTTTCTGAATCACTCTATCAAACTCTCCTTTCTTCGGTGCCTTGAGAATTTCTGTATCTGATTCACTTAGAGATTGCACCAAAGAAATTGCTACATTTTCCCTTTGGGGTTTTTGCTTCTTCCTCAAAACACCTTTACCCTTAGCAGATGGATCAGAGGGTTTTGCTTCAACAAGAGGTGTCTTCACTAGAGTAGGAGAATTCCATGTCGCCTTTACCTTAACTGGAGCAGGTGCATTCTTTTGTTTCTTCGCTTTCTCAACTGCATCCCTAGCATCTCTAACTCTCTCCCGGGGGTGTCCTTCAATAATAATGTCTTCTACTATTTTTTCAACTTTTCTTTTTCTTGTTGGTTTGGTGAATTTAGTATGCAACTCCATTGATTTCTCTTGGCAAGTTTTGAACCTTTCTTCTTTGGTGTTTACCAGAGCTTTTAACAAGTGTTGTGTGTAGGCATCCAAATTAGCTTCATCAACTTCATATCCCATAGGCAATATCCATACTATTTGAGGTTGAATCGCTTCCATAAGACATTCATCTTTGTTCACCATAAGCATATTGTCCCCTAATATTTCCTTACAATTTATTTGGGGATTCTGACTCTCTATTTCATCTTGTCCTGAAAGGTTTTGAAGAAAGCCCACAAAGCCACATTATGATGATCCTTGTTGCCAAGTTTTTTGAGCCCCTACTTTATTTGTTGAGCCACCAGTCTGTCAAAGGCCCATTGTACTCCACCAATTTCGAGGATCTGATTCATGAAATAGAGTGCAAGACAGATAACCAAAGAACCAACTTTGAAGACATGCTTTTTATCTTGCTTAATTTTCTTCAAATTTATTATCAACTCCTCTAATAGCACATTGCACAGGTCATAATGAGCATCTTCCTTGAACATCCAATAGGCTACATGGATAACAATCCAAATATAGAATTCAGTCAATTAGACTGGTATACTTTGTAACCAATGACCATTGCAGCAAATTTGACATCATCCTCCTTGATTGTGTTGATTTTAATTGATCGCCCATCAAATTCTACATTGGTTAACTTTTTCACTATAGGATTTGTGACCTTGCGTAACCCTGACTTGTCACCAATTTGATTCAAATAGGTTACCGCCCTAATCGCATCAGCAGTGATCTTGTATGGTTGGTCTAGCCATATAAATTCAGCATGGATCCTGTTGAGTACATACCTCACCCATTCCTTCTCATCGAATGTTGGAAAGTTTACAAATTGAGTGAAACCCTTTCTAGAAAATTGGACTCAAAAAATTCTCTTCAAAATATACCTCAACCGACTGACGGATGCCCTAGATCGCTCGTCGGACCGTTTTTTCTCTCTGATCACCTAAAAATATTAATCGCCTTGTTCTTCAGCTTGAAAACACTATTCGCAAAGTGAAGAATGATTCTCGTATTTTCCCTTTTTAACTTTGTAGACCCTAATTTCACTTTGAAATAAATGCACCTCAGATATCCAACCAGATGCCTTGTTCAACTACCAGATGCTAGAATCAGCCATCTGAATCTTGAATATCAACTAAAACTCAATTCCTACCATCTTTAATCCATCGACTACATATCTCATCAAGGGGTACTGCAAGATTTGCATTAGTTTGCCTCCACCTAAGGCAAAAATCCCTAGTTACCAGATGAAGGTTTTGCACCGGATTTAGGCACAGATCCATTATCTGCCTTAGATTCATCCTTCTTTGCCCACATCTTCTTATGTTGATCTCTGATCTCATCTAATTTTGCCTTTCCCTTTTTATCTGATTTGGTCTTGTCAACTAGAGCACTATTTTTGCTTCTACAAAATTTTGCAGTATGACCGGTTTTGTTGCATGCTCTGCAAACAACATCATTTTGCATAGGTATGAAGTTCATCTGATTTTTTCTTGTCCTACACTTGTTAGAGATATGTCCAAACATTCCACAAGCATAACATCTCTTGTTCTGAAGGTTATTTATTACTGCTCTACACATATTTGACTTGTGTCCAAAGTTATTACATATGAAACACTAACCGGTAAAGGTAGGAACATTATTCATGTTGTTCATCATATTGTTATTGTTCATCATTCCATTATTCATCCTACTTCTACACTAACTTGCCATATGACCAAACATGTTGCAAGTAAAATATCTACCATTGAATTTATGAGCATTAGGTTGTCTTACCAGAGGATTCTTTCTCTTCTTCTGATCAAGTTTTGCATTGCCTTGTCTAGATCCGAAGGATTCACCTTTCTCAAATCCTAGGCCTCGCATATCCTTTCCATGTCTCTAACTTTCCATCATCTCATCAAACCTTGTTGAATTGGATTTGAATTTTTCTTTGTATTCATTGGCAGTAGCAAGTTCATCCCTCAAGGTCGCAATATGTCTTTCAAGTTCTTGACCATTATTCCTTGATTGTGTCAGCTCAAGCTTCAACTGATTATTCTCATAGGTAAGCTTGAAGCATTCATCAGCTCTTTCCTTCAATGATTGTGCCAGATTCTCTTCATTCTTCTTCTAGTCCTCAATCTCCTTAGTCAGCCTCATCACAATGGATTGCATCTCATTCTTCAAAGCCACATTCTCTCTCTCAAGCTTGTTAATTTCATCGGCTTTGTCCTAGAATTCAATGATTTGATCTTCTTTCTCCTTCAACTTGTCCATTAATTCCTTCCTCTTCTCTCTATAGACACTTGCTTGATCCTTTAGCTCACTAATGAATTCATCAACATCATTCAGGTTCTTCTTCAAGGTATAGATCTCATTTCTAGCTACATCAAGATCCTCAAGTGCCACATTGATTTATCTCTAAAAAATTGGAATCCATTGAATCAATCTCCCAGATCTTACTCAAGCGGTTAAGCTTCCTCAAAGAAACTAGGCTCTGATACCAATTTTTAGAATTAGGGATCACTGAGAGGATGGGGAGTGAATCAGTGATATACAGGAAGTCAAATCCACAAACTTATTCTTTATCCATAGATTAGCAATGCATAACAGAAAAGAACATAAACATGCAACAAATAATCCACAACATCAAAATTTTTATGTGGAAACCCGGAAAGGAAAAAACCACGGTGGGGCTAAAACCCACAATATTCATATACTATGGCCAGGAGTTCATAAATATTACATAGATGAGGAATGCACTTGCATTTTGGGCTCATTGCTTAGAGCTCATTACTAAATTATAGCTGCTTGAAAGGCTACAACCTTCAGGGAAGTCTCACTAACTTACAATTTGATTACAATGAGTAAACACAATTAAATGAACTCTCAAGTAGCATTAGACAATGCAAGAATGAGTTTCGGTTAAGCACTGAATCTTTGACTATCTTCACTCTACTAAATACTTTGTTTCTATCTTAGTCAGCTACCAAATTATTTGTAAGCAAAGTGCGCACATGAAACTACACTCAATCGCACCAAAATGGATCAGCACAATAGTATTACCACCAAAACCAATCACTTATTCGATCTTATATATCCAATCTTAGCACAAAAGTAATTTCCTTCAAGTCGGCTTCAAGAAGTGTAATGTGTAGCTCCAAGTCAGCTTCAATCTCAAACAAAACATAGCACCGGATCAAAAGAGTGTATTCACACGCTTCCTAAGGATCTTCCCATTCATCAAGAGCACGAAATCAACCACCAAAATTACCATAGTCATCGGAAATTATTCCGAACCAAAACATCACCTAGATACCTTGTTTTACCTATTAAATGCCTACTGGTTAACTCCAGCTTCTGGATAAGATGAATCATGACCGCTAGATCGAGTCTCCAAGAAGAGTTTCCATCAATGAATACCCTAGATCATAAATCAAGCATCGAAGATCACCGGATGAGTGTTTATTGCCAACAAGATAGAGATAGATGGGGCAAGAGTGAGAGAGAAATGAGATGATAGAGACATGTAATAAATAGATATAGGTAGAGAGAGGGAGATGGAGGGGGATAAACATAGAGAAGAGAGATATAGAAATATGGAGTAATTTGGATAAATTGGGAGAGGGTAAAATAGGGATAGACGAATATAACTTTGGAAAGATCAAGATAAGGGATGATAAAAGGAGTGAGATAGGTAGAGAAGAAAGAGAGATGGGAGAGATATAGATATAAGTAGAGTAAGATAACTTAGGGAGAGATGGACTAAAAGAGGGATAAAAGGAGAGGAGGATACAGCGAGATATAGCTAAGTAAATAAAGAGAGGGGGAGAGAGGTATAGAGAGTAGGTCAACTTGCACAAAGGTCTGCATAGGATCAAATACGATAAGGAAACCTTCTACTATAATTTATGAAAACTTTGTAGTATCATTAGTACATAAAATCTAAATGTTTCAATTCTTTTGGGAGCAAAAAAAAAGAAGACTTTGTATGCCAAATTTGCGAGTATCTAAGTTTTGAAAATAAAGGACTAACTTCAAATTATTATAATTGATTTTTGGTGTACAATATAATAAAATTAACTTATCAATTTTGTAGGTCTTCGAATCACCTTTGATAAGTAACGCAAAATTTATGCCCATTTTAATAAAAGTATGCTTTTTAGGCTAAACAAAATGAATATCCATTTCAAACAAATATCCATTTTTGGAAACATAATATCACAATAATGACGTTAAAAAATGAGTATCCATTTTGGTTTGGTATTTACAAACCAAATTTAAATTTTCCCAACCCATATAAAAAGTCAAAGCAAAATTTGGTGTGTTTGGCAAAGTAAAAAACATGTTTTTTTCAATTGCCACTTTTGGCCCCTCATAATCCTACACACACCCAAATATAGTAAACAATCCATCCCAAGGGAGGAGTTATTGAGAAACTATAATATAGTCTTAATGTTTGAGTTAGGATATCCTTATCCCTTAATTTAGGGTTTTCAGGAAGAGATTAAGGGTAACATCACATTTTAGATAGCATGGTTATGTGGTTATTTTCAAGTACTCAAGGTGGATCCCTAAAAGAAAGTGTACAATGGGAGAGATTATGAAATATAAAATTAAATCATTGATTATAATATATATAGAAAAAAGATTCATTTTTCAAGGTCAATAAATTGTTAGGTAGATTGGGTAACCCATATTTATTAGTTGGAATCTTGGTGAGATTGAACAATTCTAAGCTTTTATTTTGGATAAACCACAAAGTTAGTACATATTCATTGGATCGACATGTAAGGTGGAGGTGGAGGCAAAAATAATGATTTTTTATATTACATGATTAGAAATTAACAAATATTTAGCTAGGTTGCCCTTGTTTGTGATCATCCTAAGTACTGAAAAAGGGGCTTGTATGGGGCCATCAACTAGGAGATCAAGTAATATTGTATTAGTAATGTCATTTTTTTGGATTAGCTACTTAGAACACCCAACCTCAACCATCCTAATTCATTAAACTAAGGTGGTGATAAGAGCTTTGGGATTTGATTCACTTATTTAGGGTTTCACAAGTTACCACCTTGAGATGAACGTTGTGGGTTGTAATGACATGAGTCATTAGGAGGAGGAAAAAATCTTCTATTTCTTGCAATTTCATGTTTTTTATCAAGTTCCACATATTGCAGGGGAGCTTGATCATTTTTGGTAGGCTATATCCAAAGATTCTTTGGATAATTGGGCATTCATCAAATCTTTCTTGAGATATTCCATTTTTTATCAATCTAAGTCGTTGTGTATGTATATTTTTTAAAGTGGGGTTCTTGATTTTGTATTTTATACTAATCCAAGACCCATTAGGATCTCGAGTGATCTAATTGAGTTTAAAATATTCTTCCTTGATTTGGCCCGAAGAGTTGCTCTTGAAAATGGTAGGGTGTTGATTTTTTGTGCACTTGGGGTAGACACCAATAGAGTCGATGTCTTCATAGAACACCTATTTGAAATAGGCACCTAATAATCAATATGGATGCAAAAGTCAAAAGTGGGTTTGAGGTGTTCGTTAAAAGGGACTTGCACTTAGTGACATTGTTTGGATCAACATATTTATAGTATCTTGGATACCATGTAAAATAAACATGGGTGATAATATGAAATGAGAAAAAAGTTAGGATAAAATGAGGGAAACATGAGATAACTCTATGTAGGGGAAAAAGTGACACTAAGCAAACATGCCCTAATCTCACTTTCAATCACACACTTGTGGAATACGAAAGAGCCTAGAGGTATCACACAATTGGCTACTTCTGTTTGTGGAAGAGAGAGCCACGGGCTACCTATTAGGATTTCTATTCCTTTGTTGCAAATGATAGATAGAATGATGCAAGTTCAACTATTGACCCTAAAGTGTAAGTATGAACTAGTAACTTTGAGCACAAGATTGTAGAATTGAGACTTAATGATGAACAATTGTAAGGATAAGAGGAGAAATTTAAATGTGTACCTTGAATGGATTTGATTCTGCAAGATCTGCCGCTGAAGCCGGAAGCCTGAAATACCGAAGTCGCTACCTCTGAAACTGCTAAAATTCACTGAAATGGACAAGGACCAGGGCACCCAGCGCCCCTGTCCCAGGGACTAGGGCGCCCAGTGCCCCTGTCTTAGCAGGACCAGGGCGCCCCACTCCCCTGTCCTAGCTTTCTGGGTTGGAATTTGGTGTGAAGTTCTGTCTCGGTCCACTTCCGTCGGATCTGCAACTTGCAGCGTCCTTCGAATTCGGAAATCTGCACTTATGTCTGAAAAGGGTTGTAGGGCGGCTATATAGGGTTTTCCCTTAGTCAAACCCTCACTTTGGTGATTTCCACCTCCATGAATAGCCAAGTTGTATTGTAAAAGTAGTGTGTGTGTAGACCTTGTGTGTGTACAAGATCCTAAAATGCAAGTAAGCAAACTAGAGCAACCTAGAAAGTAAACCCTAATTGCTTGTAAATGATAATGTAAATGCTCCAAATCAAGATGCAAAGTGATCTAAAGCATGAATACAAATGATATAATGAGGCTTATGCAAAGACATGAAAACAACATGAAATCATACCCAACCCCAAGGGAGGGGTACAAGCCAATATTCATTCGGTGATCCCCTATTGCTCTTCAATGTCTTCAAAGCCCTAAATGGATGAATGAAATTGATGAATGCTTGATGGATGGATGTTGAATGTTGTTGAAGTCTTCAAAGATCTACTCTTTCACTACATAGAAGGCCCCTGAAAACCAAAATTCAGATCCTTTCAAATGAAGAAAGAGAGCTCTTATATATGAAACCCTCGGTCTTAATTTCAACTTTTGGCTGACCTAGAGATTGAATCTCCCGCCAATTTCTTAGGGTTAAGCTTTATTTTATGATTGGATCGCGCTCCTAAAATTTTGGGAAAAATGTCCGGGACCGTGTGCACTCCGAGCGCCATGGTCCCGACAACTTTTCACCAAATTTTTAGGGCCGTCGTATATGATGATTTTAGAGAGAATCCCGAAGTTACAGGTGATTTCGAGATGTTTTGACCCCCAAAATCAAGCCCCCAAGTTCAAAATAGGACCTAATTAGGGTTTTTGATTAAATGATGTATTGGAGGAATAAAATGAAAGGGGCATACTTTAATGAAAAGGGCCCAACTTTATGATATGGGAGATGATAAAATAGAACCTTAGACCTAATTAATTTGATTAATTAAGTGCTAAAGGGGAAATGCAATGCAAAATGCAAAATGCGCCAAGGCGGGTGCTAAACTAGGTGTGAAATTGTACTGCTTTGGCAAGTGCGTACAATTTATGACGTTACATTTAGCCCCCACTTTAGCGGTCATATGAACACTACGTGCATATGCAAGCTAAAGTACAGAAAAGTAAACATTATTTGAAAAAGGATATATCCATAAGTCTGTCGAACGAAGCCCCCAGCGGCATCTGCAGTACACAGTTAGGAACCGCACCCTACAAAACACACGTTAGATCACAAAATCACCTAATGCTTACTAAGGAAGGTGATGAAAATTTGAGGGTAGCTATATGCCCCCCCCTGTTTTGGCTTGCTAATTTTAGTGAGTTGAAACAGGGTATCATGTTTACCACTTCGAATTGTTAAAGAATATTGATGACAAATGCTCACAAGAAGATTTGATATGAGGTCAAAAACTAATGGAGAATCATTTGGTAAGAAAGAGGACTAAATCTCAATTCCAACACAACAAAGAGTGTGAGGATTTGAGAGTTCTCTAACACAAGATGAAGGATGTGAATGGAAACAAAATGCAAAGAGAAGAAAAGAAAGGAAAAAAACATGAATACACACATTGGTGATCCATGAGAAGAATAGTGAGAGAGAAGACATGGACTTCTCGCCCCTAGATCTTGTCTAGGTGATCCATGGAAAAAGGACATGGAAAACTAGCCCCTAGAGTTTGTCTAGGTGATCCATGTAAGGGAGGAGAGTGAGAAAGTCTATCCTTATGCCGCTAGTTCCACTCAACCTCATGCATGTGTGTGTAAGGGAGGTTAGGAGCACCTCATAGGAGTCTATGCCCGAGTATGCTACAACCTGTATATGTATAGTACAAAAGCGTGACATCTCGCTCTAAGAGCCTGTGCTCTGGTTCCGAGAATAATCACCTTGCATTAAAAAAAAAAATGGAGACATCTCGCTCTAAGAGTCTGTGCTCTGGTTCCGAGAATGACCCATTGCTCAAAAAAGTGTAATGTTTATGTCATAAGCAAAGTAGAACAAGGATACCTACCTTCATCACAAAAGAAGATACCCCAAAAATGCAACAATGTCATAGATCCAAGCAAGAGAGTTTTGCACTCTTTAAGCAAGGATAAGATAGTTGAAAAGGGATATCTTGTAGTATGTGTAAAGGAGATCCTTAGAGGAGAAGAGATCTTTGTACAAAAGACACCTATCCCCGAGAGGAATTGTCTAAGACAAATATAACATCTTCAAGAATAAGACAAAGAAGAGAATAAGAATGCAATACTTCCTTCTTTTGCAAGGTGAAAGTGATTCTTAATGAAGGATGACGCTCTTTTTAACCCAATTGGGAGAGTGAATTCATTATGGATGTATTTTACCAAGTGCAAAAGAGGTTGTAGTCAAGGACTTACACCTATTGTAAGAGAGAATCCTTGAAAAAACAAAAACAAATGCATACAAGGAATAACATCAAGTGATAAAGTTCACACCATCCACGAAATAGGAAAAAGTGGATCCTTAGATAAAAATAAGGAAAGATCATTGCCTCCCAAGGATAAGGAAAATGAGAAGGACTTACACAATCTTCTAGGGAGAGATTTAGACATAAGCAAAATGTACTACATACTCACATGAGTTCATGCAAGCAAGACATTAGTGTATGTAAAATGCTCCTCACAAGAAGTGGGTAGGATAAGAAAGAGAATACACACCTTCTCCCGTATCTAGGAAAAGAGAATTCTAAAGAAAAGATGATCAATATTTCCACACTATTACCCCAAAGGGAAATTTTAACCATAAAAAGAAGAGATGTATGAAATCACTCTTGTCCCCATAGGAACAAGAGAATTAGGCTATTATGTTGCTTCAAAAATATGATTGCACTTGAAATTGTACCATCATGAATGACAATGAGCCCCCAGTAAATGAGCTACCAATGTCACATAATGATGAGCAACATAATGGCCATTAATGTTATTTAAAGACATGATAGACTAAATGAGGTATTTGACTATGACATGCTAAATGCTCAACTATAAGTGAGATCAAAAACATGTATAAAATGATAAAAATTGAAGAAGAAAAGTCACAAGAAATCTTAGAACAGGGATGAGTGTAATTTATTAGAGCCTTATCCCTGGAGGAAGGGACTTTATGATGAATAGGAGATAAAGATTCATAAGTGGATTTAGAAATTTGAGGGGAGTCATAAAGAGATTTGTTCATCGCCAAGATTTCCTTATGAGGGGAATGAGAGTTGATAGAAGTAGAAGATGATTTAGTTGAAGTGAGATCATCATCACTACTAAATATAGCATTCACATTGAGAGATGGTCTTTTAGATGCTTTGGTGGGCTTAGAAAGATTATATCCAAGTCCAAATGAATATTCATGCATGTTATGTTCTAAAGGAACTTTAATTCCTTGTTCATTTGCGCCACAACAATTTTCCACTATAGCCACTCTTAGCCAAAATATGAAAACCACGACCATAACGATTAGCCATCTCAGAAAGAAAAGGTGGTTTTTCATAAGACAACGAATCAAATTCTTCAGAATTAGAGGTGTGAGGAGAAGAAGTTTGAGGAGCGGCCACAAAATTATTGCTCATAGGTTCAGGTAAGACTAATTGATCTCTAGTTTCTTCCTTCTTTTTAACTTTAAGCTCTCTAGGAGGAACCCTATACTCACCTACAAAGGTGGGATTGAAATCAAGAGATCCCCAATCGTCTTCTGCGAGAACCTTCTCAGGATCAAAAGCCTTTTCATGTGTAGATTCAAGTTGAGAAGAATCTTCTTCAGGAACTTCAGACTCATCCAAAGAATTTTGATTATCAGAGGATGATGATTCGTCCATAGGTATCTTGTTTAAAGAGTCATCACTAGAAGAGGAAGGTTTAGAAGAACTCCATTTGGAAGTAGATGTTTGCAAACAAGCTTGAAAATTAGTATCACCTATCAAGGTATATGTCTTATTGTTATAAATAAATTTAACTTGTCTATGCAATGTAGAGGGGACAGCTTGCATACTGTGAATCCAAGGTCTCCCTAATAACAAGTTGTATGTTAGATTTCCCAACATAACATGGATAGGAGTAGGCAAAGTAATAGGTCCCACTGTGATGGGTAAGGTGATAATACCTAATGAAGACTTAGCCACATTATCAAAGCCTCGAATGGGATGAGAGTCAGGCTCAATAAGGGATGTATCCACATTCATCTTATGCAATAGATTAATGCTACACACATTAAGGCCAGAGCCATTATCTACCAGTGTTCGTCTTATAGCAGTGTCATTTATGATAACCACAATCATCAAGGGATCATATTGATGTTGAATTTCACTAGTAGGCAATTCATCTTGAGTAAACACAATTTGAGCTTTAGGATTCATCACAGAGTTAACCAAAGATACTATATTACTAGATGTATTAGGTGGAGGAACATTCAAATCTTTCAAGGTATCTTGTAACAATCCATGATGAGCGAAGAAGTTTGGATCAAATCCCAAAGGGATATCTTTGCCGGGGTAGCTTTAAGTTGTTCTATGACATCATAGTCCTTACTGAGCATTTGTGAAATACAAGGAGCTTGAGGAAGAATAGGTTGGGAAGGAGGAAGTGAAGTTGGGATAACTAGAGGAGGATTAGGTTGCCTATTGTTTCTTGTGTTATAGGTATGAGCAACCGCATTATAACTCTCTCTAGTCAGTTGCTTAGCATACTCATAAGGGCTCTTAGTAGAATAACCTCCTTGCACAGTAATAATAGGTTTCTTAGGAGTGCAAAAAGAATCATTAGCATAACCACCTTGAACCACTAAGATAAGCTTATTTAAAGGTTGAGAATTTTGAGAAGGACAAGCACCTTGGACAGTGAAGAGAGGTTTGTTAGGTGTTTCATTCACATGTACCAAATTGATTGAGGATGGTTTAGAGGAATGAACAAAAGTGTTGGAAGAATTATTGATAGTCTTCTCTTGCACTAAAATCTTATCACGGATTAAATCAATTTTAGGAGAGAGACAAGGGGTAGGCATTGATGTTCTAGTAGGAAAAGTAATACTAGGAAAGGTCATATCATCCTCTATCATCAAAGGATCTACATGGGGAATAAACTCTCTAGGAGAAGGATCAACATTACTCTCTAAAGTCTCACTTTTGAGAGGGAGATCTTTGAAAGAGATGTTAACCATCTTTCTTTGAACTAGGGTTTCCTTATGAGTAGAACCACGTTGAGGAGAGGGAGATGCTTTATTTTTAGAGGGAGAATAATTGAGATTCAAGGAAGGTGAGAAACTATCAAGGGAGTTTTCAATCTTGATTTCATTCCCTTTGGCTAGGGTTCCCTCACGGGGTAGAGAATAATCTACACCTTCTTCTAATGGTTCATCCCAAATAGTGAAGTTGTTGAAAGGAATGTTTGAAGTATTGTTAATTTCGGGAGAGGAGATGACATTGTTTATTAATTCCTCATCCTTAGGAGGGAGAGCATCAATAGATGTGTTAAACTCATCCTCTTTCCTCAAAATATGTTCAATATGATCTTTAGGGGAGAGAGAATTAAGGAAATTGCTTATTATTTCATCTTCTTTCTCTAAGGGATGCTTATGGGTAAGACAAACTTTAGGAGAAGGGTAAGCATTTATCATTAATTCATCATCTCTAGTGGGAATTTTGTTGGAAAAGGAAATGCCATCACTAGGAAATGTAGGGATAATGTCATCTTCTTGCACAAAAGGATCCTCATGAAGGGATTTTTTTTTAGGAGGAACATGAACATATTTCTCCAAAGATTCATGCTTAGGAAGGAGATCTTTGAAAGAAGTGTTCATAACCTCTTGTTGCCCTAACATGCCCCCATTGGAAGGACCAACTTTAGGAGAAAATAATTCAATGTCCATCAATACCTTTTCACTTAGAGAGGCATCATGTAGGGAAGGTGAAGTAACATTAAGAAAGGTGTTTATGATATCATTCTCTTCCTCTAGGATAGCTAAATAGGAAGGGCACATTTTAGGAGAATTGTCAAGATCACTCTTAAATTCTTCATCCTTAGAGCATGGGAGAGTCTCAAAGGGATTGGTAGAAACTATTTTAGGCACTAAAATGTTGTTATATATGGGGGGAGGTTCTTTAGGAGAAGGAAAAATTGAAACAAGGGAAGCTAACCCATTATCACATCTATGAAATGAATGCATCATGACAACAATTTTCCTCTTTGAAATGATAACACATGCAAAATAGAAGGAAATGTTTAATTTTAACCAATGCAAGCACTTAGAATGTAGATTTAGAAAATGAAATTTATGATTCAAATGAGTTCCTAAATCAGATTTGAAATTAGTGATCCCAATTAAGCTATCCACAAGTTCAACAAAATTAGGGTTTTAGCAAAAATTTCCTCTAAATTTTTGAATCTTGCAAGAAATTAAAACTTGTAAATACAAATTTGAATTTGAAATAGCATAAACACTCAAATTTGAAAACATAAATCAGAATTAGAGAAGATTGGAATTCACGTCGGGTTCACCAAAATGTGTAGGGGAAAAAGTGACACTAAGCAAACATGCCCTAATCTCACTTTCAATCACACACTTGTGGAATATGAAAGAGCCTAGAGGTATCACACAATTGGCTACTTATTTTTGTGGAAGAGAGAGCCACGGGCTACCTATTAGGATTTCTATTCCTTTGTTGCAAATGATAGATAGAATGATGCAAGTTCAACTATTGACCCTAAAGTGTAAGTATGAACTAGTAAATTTGAGCACAAGATTGTAGAATTGAGATTTAATGATGAACAATTGTAAGGATAAGAGGAGAAATGTAAATGTCTACCTTGAATGGATTTGATTCTACAAGATCTGCCACTGAAGCCGGAAGCTTGAAATACTGAAGCCGCTACCTCTGAAACTGCTAAAATTCACTGAAATGGACAAGGACCAGGGCGCCCAGCGCCCCTGTCCTAGCAGGACCAAGGCGCCCCACGCCCCTGTCCTAGCTTTCTGGGTTGGAATTTGGTGTGAAGTTTTGTCTCGGTCTGCTTCCATTGGATCTGCAACTTGCGGCGTCCTTCGAATTCGGAAATCTGCACTTATGTCTGAAAAGGGTTGTAGGGCGGCTATATAGGGTTTTGCCTTAGTCAAACCCCCGCTTTGGTGATTTCCACCTCCACGAATAGCCAAGTTGTATTGTAAAAGTAGTGTGTGTGCAGACCTTGTGTGTGTGCAAGATCCTAAAATGCAAGTAAGCAAACTAGAGCAACCTAGAAAGTAAACCCTAATTGCTTGTAAATGATAATGTAAATGCTCCAAATCAAGATGCAAAGTGATCTAAAGCATGAATACAAATGATATAATGAGGCTTCTGCAAAGACATGAAAACAACATGAAATCATACCCAACCCCAAGGGAGGGGTACAAGCCAATCTTCAGTCGGTGATCCCCTATTGCTCTTCAATGTCTTCAAAGCCCTAAATGGATGAATGAAATTGATGAATGCTTGATGGATGGATGTTGAATGTTGTTGAAGTCTTCAAAGATCTACTCTTTCGCTGCATAGAAGGCCCCTGAAAACCAAAATTCAGATCCTTTCAAATGAAGAAAGAGAGCTCTTATATATGAAACCCTGGGTCTTAATTTCAACTTTTGGCCGACCTAGAGATTGAATCTCCTGCCAATTTCTTGGGGTTAAGCTTTATTTTATGATTGGATCGCGCTCCTAAAATTTCAGGAAAAATGTCCGGGACCGTGTGCACTCCGGGCGCCATGGTCCCGACAACTTTTCACTAAATTTTCAGGGCCGTCGGATATGATGATTTTAGAGAGAATCTCGAAGTTACAGGTGATTTCGAGATGTTTTGACCCCCGAAATCAAGCCCCCAAGTTCAAAATAGGACCTAATTAGGGTTTTTGATTAAATGATGTATTGGAGGAATAAAATGAAAGGGGCACACTTTAATGAAAAGGGCCCAACTTTATGATATGGGAGATGATAAAATATAACCTTAGACCTAATTAATTTGATTAATTAATTGCTAAAGGGGAAATGCAATGCAAAATGCAAAATGCGCCAAGGCGGGTGCTAAACTAGGTGTGAAATTGTACTGCTTTGGCAAGTGCGTACAATTTATGACGTTACAAACTCATATTACAAATATTTTCTCTTCACATTGGGTTTATCAAAGTATGTGTGCTTTAAATCCAACTTACCTTTACAATTTCTTATTTGAGGGTGGTAGGTGTAATACCCTAAAAATGGTCATCTAAACCATGAGCCCCTAATCTCGACAACATCACCAAGATCCTAACCAAAGGCAATTAAAATTAATCTTGACCACACAATTAATTTCTTAAATCATCAAATGTCACATGGCAAATTAATCACTCAATATTAATTAAATATTTATTTAATTAATTAAATCATTCCAAGTAAATTATTTTTAAACAATTGTCCTATTTATTTTATTAAATATCCTAGTATATTTAATTAAATAAATCAATTTGTCATTAAATCATCAAAAAAGGAATTAATTGGGAAAAAAGAATTTAAAAATTGAAGAAAAATCCCAAAAAAAGCAATTAAAACAATAAATCATTTTTTTCTGATTTTATCTTAATTTTAGTTCAATTTCCTTTAAAACTAAGAAAAGCAGCCAATCACATCAATTCACCTGGATTGTGCTTCTTCTTGGAAAATCTTGACCACTCATCATTATTTGATCTCAGTCGTTGGTTTCTTTCTGAATTTTCTATAAATTCAGGCTCTCATCTCCTAATCAAGGATCCTGGAGAATATTTTGTAATGTTGTTTTTGCTCTAGGTTCATTGAGATTTGTGCATTGAGATATTACATATTAGTTATTGCATCCTTATTAAATCATCTATCTTAATATTGCTTAAACAATGTTAGATTAATCATGCATATTTTGCTTAAATTTTGCATTCATCTAGCTTAATCTTGCATCCATTTTGCTAAATTCATGCTCATATAGATTAAATCCTTCGTTTAGGTGTTGTCTAGTCACTGGTATTTTATATGAAATCTGAGAGCAAGACTAAACTCACATCTACTAGAAGGTAATAGGTCATTTTGTGATGGTTTATTATTCATTATTGATTATTGATTTACTAACCATGCATCTAATGACTTAAGTGAAGTGTTGTGTATTTAGATATAGCTTACAGATACGATCCACTTTTTACACACACATTTTTGGCACCCACCGTGGGGCTCAGAATTCAATCCTTTTGCCTTAAAATCACTTCTTTATCTTTCAGTTCTCATTCATACAGCCTATGCAAAAATTCGTATGAGTATGCATCCTTCATCGTACGAAATTATGTCGACTCCTGTATTTTATCGTGTGGTTTAGTGAGAATACTCATATGAATTTCTACTTTGCATATTTGATTATGTATTTTGTTGTTCGAGTCTGTGGGAATACTCGTACGGGAAGGTATAGACTGTCGTACGAAGTTATGTTTTATCGTTTAAAAAATAGTATACTTCCCAGGGTTTTTAGTGAATTAAATTGACGCTAACCCTGGTCTATCTTTTGTCTTCTTGAGATTTTATAGTCTAACTGATTTTTTTGCAGAACGCTTGTCAAAGAATCTATCAATCAAACATACGCCTGTCAAAGAATCAAAAGCAAAATGCCTACTAATGCGTTGTTCTCGCAGGTTGCCTAAAAAGAATCGACCAAACATCGTGTATTTTTTAAAGTTCAATTTTTTTAGGCACTTAAATTGCTATCTAGTTAATGCACAAATCTGTCTTTTGTGCTTGAAGAAAAATCTTAGAGGTACGAGATTATGCTCTTGTCTTTTACAGACAATCAGAAATCTAGACCTTCGAAGCTTTTTCTAAGTTTTGAGATTTGTGTACCTTTAGCGGGCCTATCATAGTGGGAAAAAGTAATCACCCTGTGAGAACGACCCAAGTGAGTATAGCTGGGCCTGAGCATTCCAACTCACTATAATAAATAGGTCGCTGGTGATTAAAGTCTCAGAGGATGGGATTATTTGAGTTTTCTCTTTGAGATCTCTCATATTGGGCATTTTGTAGGGCCTCGTGATCTCAATCACGTTTACGTGACTACAACTTGTTTTGGTACCTTGTCGGGCTATAGGCCTCAATCATGCTTGTGTGACTTCAAGGGGTAATTTCGAATGGAATTCCTAACTAAGAACTATAAGATAGAGGCTACCTGATTCACCTCCGAAAGGGGGATAATCTTTGTGCAAGAGAGATAGTAACTCTCCCAAGACACTTGCCATATCGTGCCCCCATTAGTATTTGGATTCCGCTAATACGACGTTGAGAATCCATTGCGTGAGACTTAGAAGTCGTATTCTGATTAGCTATTGGGTGTGTACCTAAGTTAGCAAACAAAGGTTTTCTTCTCTAAGCCAACTTTCATAGGGTTAGCATGTTGTGATTGAAATTATTATACATCTTGCGTGTTTACTGTGTTTTCATCCCTGAAACTAAAAGTAAAACTCGAGAAAACAAATAAAAAACATCAAAAACTCAGTGATCAAAACTCTGTCCATGTCCAAAACTGGTCTCTGTCAGTCATCGAAACATTAGTCCTTATAAAAATTGGTCTTTGTCAGTCATTGAAACTCTATCTATCAGAATCTCGTCTCTATCCAATCCTCTGTCATACGAGTCTATTGAATTGTCATTCTGCTATATACCTATTGTCGTCTGAGTCTTCATTGATCTTAATAGTTTGTCGTCAGGCTCTGCTAAAATTGTCGTATGAGTCTGAATAACTGTCGTCTAGCCTTTTATAATTTATCATACAAATATACATCACATTCAGTAGATTATCATCTGGAGTCTGTCCAAATATCGTACGAAATCAGGCAGCAACTCGTACGAAAAACTATCTTTATCTTCTGGAAACAGCTAAACTGTCGTCTAGGTCTAAAAACTCTATCATACAAATTCCTGATCTTGTCAGTCAAAACAGTCAAATTTGCCCAAATCAGTCTACAACAAGCATAAAACTGGTCATCATAATTATGAGCATAAATAATCTTGATAGTGTACCCCTGCCATTGTGTTGCACGATTTTGTCGATCATCTCTCAGCTAGTTCAATCAAATACTTATCAAACTTAAGTCACTTAGATCACGTCTTATATAGGATAGATCGTTCCTGAAACTAGACTAAGTCTTAGTCACTTCTCTCAAATCAAACTAAGTTACTTAGATCACATCTTATATAGGATAGATCATTCCTGAAACTAGACTAAGTCTTAGTCACTTTCCTCAATCACTACATCAAACAAACAACTAGCTTCAATTTGATCTTGACTTCTACAAAACATCTAGCTCTCGGTCCCATCGGTTGTAAATGCCTATTCAAACCAGAAGCTCTTCTAAAAATTTTGACAAAAGTAATAATCCCATGGAAACCTTGGCCCAACAAATTCAATATCTCAAGAGAGAAATATATGATATTCAAGCTCAACGAAAAGATTCAATGACACCTCTTGAGATAAAATTTCATGATATTAAGAACACCAGACTTCAAGAAATGCTAAAACAATTACATAAGGTGGAACAGAAAGTAATTGAAAATCAAAAGCCAAATCTCATACAAGATCACAAGACATCTTCACCAATACAAAAGAACATATATCCCCTAGATAGACAGTTTACACCTTTGGGGCAATCTATTGAGTCAGATTTGGAAGAGCTTCTTAAGAACAATCTTATCATATTGCCTAAAAAGGCCATATGGGGATGTGAAGTTTTGAGTAATTACTGTACATATCATAGACATAACAAACATAAGACTTCAATGTGTGTGGAATTAAAACATGAAATTGAAGGACCTCCTTGATGATGGTGTTATTGAAATAAAAAATCCTAAAAATTCACCTAAAGAGAAACCAGATGGCATTTCCAAGCATGATCAAAATTATGAACCTATGTCTAGCAATGGCTCACATGTCCCCTCCATCTCTTTCATGATGCCTCCATCTCCTAAGGCTTCTCAACAACAATCCATACCATATCCCTCAAATAATGAACCTAATGATGAAACTTTTCATATTGACCTTCAAGGGCTATCTCAAGGGCCATCCCATCGAATGGTTGAAAAAGATCCTATCTCCCTAGAATCCCATGAGGATCCCATTATACCTTTCCATTTCTTCCAATATGATCCCCTTCCATCTCAAGAGAAAATCTTCCTTCCTAAGAAAGATCATGATGCCTCTTCCATCTTTTCAAATGATCCTATTCAAAATGAAGAGTCAAACACCCTTCCTACTCTATCCAATGGTCTTCTTCCATGTCAAGATCAAAGTATCACTTCATCTCCTTTTCATAATCTTCCATGTTCATATCAAGGATCCATCATGACTACAAAAACCTCATGATCCTAAAAGTCAAAATATTTATAAATGCAAAGGAGTAGACCTTCACACGCAAGAACCTCTCCATATTAAAGAAAATATTAAGTGGCATGGCCTCAGTGACATTCCTCAAGATGTTGGTATCCCTAATAAACCAAAATCCAAGTACACGCCATCCCCTTCATCTCTTCCATCAATTTTAGGACCCTATATTCCTCCATCCCTTATGCAGGATAAACAAAGGTGCATATCTTTGCATACCTTCCATCCATCTAAAGGGACACAAAGGCCCTGATAGAACCTAAAATTATGTCTTGCAAAATTTGGTCATCCTGGTTTTGATCTTGCCCTTGGTCAAGTTATCAGGGTTTAGGGCTATAGGGGTTGTGTCTTTTATGATTAAAAAGTGGTTTGAAAGTAATTTTCCGGTCCCTATTATATTCTACTGTTACCTTTTTCTCACTTAAGGCTGAGGGTTCTACTTTTGTTCGTGGGGCCATTTTATTTCCTAAGCAAAATATTGATCAATCGGTTCGTTAAATATGCTATTCCTAAGTCATCTGCATGAATTTACCTATAACCAGTCCCCTTTTAAAATACTTATGTCCACGCTTATATTTTTTGAAGTCTGAAAAGTCCTAAATGCTCCAACCGTTTGTTAAAGAAAGGATGGATCCAATGGCTAGCGCTTCCCCGCAATAAAAGGTGCGAGGATTTTAATGACCACAACATTGCGAGATTGTGTCGCGTGTTATCAGCAGAAACAGGCAGGGTTAGTAGCGCAACCGATCGAATCTTTGTGTTACCGGTTCTCAGGCGGTAAAGGTCAAGTTACTAACAGTCCCATAAATTTGTGCGTGCTTAGAATGAATGAAGATGTTTTGTCCTGAGTTAAAAGGTGCTTGATTTTTAAGTTCAAGAAGAGTCAACAGGAAGTATGCTAGGCACTAAATTTTGAACAAATCAGACGACCCTTGTATTCCCGCAATGGAAGTTGCAAGGTGGTTATAGACCGTGACATCGCGGGATGATGCCACGTGTCTCGAGTTAGCCAGAAAGACCTACAGTAGGGCCACTGACGAAGTTCGACAAAAAGATGAGGTGTTTTTTATTTATCATGATTTTGTGGGGCCATTGATACAAATGAAAGAACAAGTGATGAGTCAACAAGGAGATGATCGTTGGATTAGCCAACTAGGAGGATGATCAACGGCTAATTTTTAAACTTTTTGAATACAAAGCTATGAGTCATTTTTTCACTCACGTGAATATTAATGGAAGATGAGACATTTGCGGCCTTTCTCGAACAATAATTAAAAGACTCTTAAAAGGTTATTTATTCGCAAAAAATTTCATAGCGATTCTGAGGAATTTCCTGCTGCTAAAGGAGACTGAAACGACCCTCTGCGACACAGAATTGTCGTCTCTAGCGAAAATCAAAAGCAATAAGTTTATCTAAGCTCTCCATATGTTCTTGAAACAAATTGATATTACAAATTGTGTGTAAGGTTGCAAAAAGAAAATTCAATTTGTTATAGGATTAAGATAGTAGACAGAAAATAGTGAAATTTGTTTGAATTACTCTGGAAATATAAAAATCTTATAATAAGCCCTAGTTTTCTTTCCCAAACTTGGAGATATAGTAGAAATCCCTAGTTGTAGAAGATGGCTCCCTCACGAAGACATTCAGGGCAGGTGGAATATATGAAAAGAAATCTTTATGATGATTTCTTGGACCAATTAAAGCCTTCTACAAATGATAAGCAACAAAGGCAGAGGTTTGTGGATGGAAAAACCCTAGGGGAAGGGTTAACTGACAAAGCATTCCATTTGGCAGATGCTCATATATTGACAACTGGGTTAGAAATTTTCAAGCTATGGTATGGACAAAGGAAATTAAATTCCCCTTTATCTAGTCCTTGGCAGTATGACTTGGGCAAGTTGGTAGCACTGGGTGTTTTTATGGATGTCGATTTACTCAAGGTTGTTGCAGACAGATATGACCCAGTTTCAAGGGTTATCAAGGGAAAGGATGGGGAGATTTTGTTAACCATCAAAAGGGAGGAATTTCAAGAGATTTTTTACTTATATGAACCATCCCCTAGCCCGGGTACCAATAGATTTAAATGAACAGAAGGCAAAATACTATAAGATGAAGGAATTCATTAGAAATAATTTCCTTCCAATGCATTTAGCCAGAGATGGAAGTACAACATACCATATCAGCCCTAGTTCAGAAGATTCGTTCCCAATTGGTGCTTTCACTCCTTATTTCTAGGCTACTTGCTTTTCTCTATGCCAAGCATTGGGTTTTAGTCACATTACAGTAATGTTGCCTGATTTCATGTACATGGCTATGCAGATACAGTAACCAAACTTTATAGTAGTTTTTGACTTTGCCCCTTATCTTAAGGAAAAGATTCATGAAGGGTTATTAGACATTAAGAATCAAGTTGTTGATGTTAAACTCTCCTAGTATTCTTTACTCATTCATATATTCCTTTCAAGGAATGCATATTATTTTGAGGGTACCATGAACCTCCGAAGGACAATAGATAATCAAAAGATTCCAATACAACTCTGGAGCACAGAAATGTCATGGGATAGACAAGAGGCTAGCTATATAAGATTTGATAACAACTTTGCCTCTAGGTTAAGACAAAGGTTGACAGTGAATCCATCAAGGATTCCTAAAGAATTGCATCATTTTGTGAGACCCAAGGAAAGGGTGCCTCTTGCCAAAATTGAACATAATTGGGGGGATTTTATCCCGTACTCTATAAGTATTGTAATCATAATCTATGGCTTTTTCAAACAACCTCATGTACTGCCCTTCAGTGTTCCTCTAAGAATGGGTTTTGCTATGGTGATGTGGCAAATTGGATATATTCAGGATCAAGATTTAAAAGGAAAAGGAAAAGGGACATTCTTCCTGGATTACACCATTATCCCTTATTTTGTGATTATAAAGGGCGACATGAGCAATTTGACAAATTCTTTGCTCCATAACATTTGGGGGTAAGTATAGCTAGAAACAGTGACGCTGAGGGTTTTTACAACACTTTTAGAAGGAGAATAAAATGATCTTTGTTGCCCCATGTGCATAATTTTCCCGAGGATTTAATCAAGAATGAATTTGACCCCACAATGCAGGAATGGAGAAAAGAGAAGTGGATAATTTTTAGAAAATTATGGGCTACTATTCAAAAGATGGATCCAAAATTTAATCTGTAGATGTATAAAAATGACCATATTCCTAAATGAATATTTAATGTTCATTATATTCTCATTCCTCTATTTAGTTAAATCTAATTTAATTAAATCACCCACATTCTTCTATGTAATTAAATAAATTATTCAATTTATTTATTTAAATTCACTTAAGTCCTCTACATCATTTAATTGAATAAATCATTTTATTTAATTAAATCCCTTCTCTCTACTTTTTAATTAAATTTACATTTAATTAAATAGTTTACCCCAATTAAATAAATCTAATTTATTTAATTTCCCAACTTGCAACCAAATTAAAATAAATTTATTTTATTTTAATTAAATTCTATTTTCTCCACCCACTTGCATTTTCCTACATCTCCCACTTCATCCTAACCCTCTTCCTAATTTCTTATAGAATTCATCTAATCCTAATCAATTAGCCTAAACCCATCCATTATCCCTTTTCCCTAAATTTGAGGAGGTCACTTCTCAAATTTGGAGTAAAGTCTTCAAAAGGCATTAAAGCCTTTATGCCTTCAACAAGCTAACTTGTTGAAAACCCCCAAATTTGGAAGGACTCTTACAAATTTGTCCCCAAAGTCTTCAAACCATTAATGGTTAACTAACCCTTAGTGGCATGGTTAGAGACTTTTTGCCTAACTTAACCCTCATCTAACCTAGGGGTCTCATCAAGCATTCATTGCTTTGACCATGGTTATCCCTTTAACCTTTGCACAAGAGTTTACCCCTTGGGTAAAAGCTTTATCCATTGGATAACCCTAACCTAACCTTAACCCTTACCTTCTAAGGTAACCATGAGGTCTTCTCAAGCATTTAATGCTTCTTTCCTCTCCTCTCAAATAGTCTTATGTTGACAATTGTCACTATTTCATTGGTGAAAATTGTAAACATGGATTGATAACTTTCAATCCTGACCCTTGATTAACTCCTCCAATCTTGACCATCCATTGCCCTATTTTCCTTATAAATAGAGCTCTAATTCCTCCATTTTAAAGGATCCAAGCTTTTAGTATCTCATTTATGCTCAATTTTATCAATACATCTAGCCTCTCTTTATAATAGGAATTAATCTAATAAGCATTTTAGAATATTTCTGTTATCATTAGCTTAAATCATTAACTAGTATATCATGTTAGGATAGTATTGCTACTAACCTTGTCATCTTATAATATAGTTTAAATCATTTATAGAATCATGCATAAATAGGATGCATTTCATGTTAAAATCAATCTAAAGCATCCCTCATTCTTGCATTCGTCATCCCTAAGTCACTTTGCTCAGTGATCTGAGAGCAAAGGCATTGGCTTGAGGGACCTTGTGAGATAGAGAACCATGGAACCTACCTTGGGAAGTTGAGTCATTCTTCATGACTCCATAACTTGCACCAAGAAGTCTTGTGGGTGTGTGGACAAGTCTCTTTGAACATCATTTTTCACATTTTAAGTTTCATCAACCCGCTTTTCCCGCACACATTTCTGGTGCCCATCGTGGGGCTCAACCCCATAAATCAAATCGGTTTTTGAATCTAACCACTTTTTCAGGTACACGGGAAATAGGAATCAGCGCATGGGGAATATCCCTTAGCGCATCTAGTTAACATTCCAGTGCATCCGGCTCACTGTTTAGCACGTGGGACTCATTTCCTAGCGTGTGCAGACCATCACTTAGCGCATAGACTTTTTAACATTTTTCCTGTACGTCTCAGCATGAGAACTTAATAGAGCGGTGCATTCGGAAAACATTTCAGCGCATTGGGTCTGTCCAATAGCGCATCCCGATTATCCTGTAGCGCATACAGTCTTTTCTGTAGCACATCACAGATAGAAAGCAAAAATTAATTTGTAACCGAGATTAAATCTAGACTTGTAGAAGTCCACAAGAACAAATGTTTTTCTAACTGTTTTGATTGGTATGTTGCAGGATTTTTGACAATTTCTTATAGGAGGAGCTTAGTTTTAGTCTAAGAATTACAATAGTTTAAATTTTTACTAACTTAGTTAAAGTTGGTTAAAAATTTAGAGTCTTTTAATTCTTTTTGGATAAAATTTGTGTGGGGGAAAAAGCGAGACTAGGTTAATCATGCCCTAATCCTACTCTTTGACACACATTACGGAATACGAAAGAGCCTAGAGATATCGCACAATTGGCTACTTCTTTTGGTGAGAGAGAGAGCCACAGGATATCTATTAGGATTCCTATTCCCTTGTTGAAATTGTAAGATCAAGTAATGCAAGTTCAAACCCTAATCCCAAAATGCAAGTATGAACCAATAACAAGATTGCAGAATTGAGATTAAACAATGAACAACTGTAAGTACAAGGATGAAATAAGAATGCAGATATGTACCCGGAGTCAAAATCGGACTGAAAATGTTCGGGACGGGAGCGCGGGTGCCACTGTCCTGAAAACTGCACCGGAAACCACCGTTCTGCACTCTGAAACACTGTCTGGAAACTGTCTGCAAACTGTCTGTCTGGAGGACCAGGGCGCCCAGCGCCTCTGTCCCAGGGACCAGGGCGCCCAGTGCCCCTGTCCTGGCAGGACCAGGGCACCCAGCGCCCCTGTCCCAGTCTCCTGCTCTACAATTTCACACAGAGTGCTGTTCCAACTTTCTCTCTCCGGATCTGTATCCCGCGGCGTCGTCTGAATCCTGAAACCTGCAATAATATCTGAAAAAGGGGGAGGGGTGGCTATATAGGGTTTTGCCTTAGTCAAACCCCCGCTTCGGTGATTTCCACCTCCACGAATAGCCAAGTTGTTTTGTAAAATGTATTGTGTGTGCAGACCTATTGTGTGTGCAAGGTCCAAAATGCAAGAAAGCAAACTAGAGCAACCTAGAAAGTAAACCCTAATTGCTTGCAAATGATAATGTAAATGCTCTAAATCAAGATGCAATGTGATCTAAAGCATGAATAAATGATGTATCAAAGCTTACGCAAAGACATGAAAACAATACGAAATCATACCCAACCCTCAAGGGAGGAGTACAAGCCAATCTTCAGTCGGTAATCTCCTATTGTTCTTCAATGTCTTCCAAGCCCTAAGTGGATGAATGAATTTGATAGATGCTTGATAGAATGATGTTGAATGTTGTTGAAGTCCTCAAAGATCTGCTCTTTCGCTGCATATGAAGTTCATGGAAACAAAAATCCGATCCCTTCCAATGAAGAAAGAGAGCTCTTATGTATGAAACCCTAGGTCGTAAATTCGTATTTTGGCCGACCTAGAGATTGAATATCCCGCCAATTTCTTGGGGTTAAGCTTTATTTTATGATTGGATCGTGCTCCCAAAATTTCGGGAAAAATGTCCGGGACCATGTGCACCGGGCGCCATGGTCCCGGCAACTTTTCACCAAATTTTCAGGGCCGTCGGATATGATGATTTTAGAGAGAATCCCGAAGTTACAGGTGATTTCGAGACGTTTTGACCCCGAAACCAAGCCCCCAAGTTCGAAAAAGGGCTTAATTAGGGTTTTTGATTAAGTGGTGCATTGGAGGAATAAAATGCGAAGGGCGCACTTTAGTGAAAAGGGCCCAACTTTATGATGTAGAGAATGATGAAATAGGACCTTAGACCTAATTAATTTGATTAATTAAGTGCTTAAGGAGAAATGCAATGCAGAATGCAAAATGCACTAAGGCGGGTGCTAAACTAGGTGTGAAATTGTACCACCCTAGCGAGTGCGTACAATTTACGACGCTACAAAATTGAACTCACCTTATTTTGGGCAAAATAAAAAGAACCACAAAAAAACATTTATCTTTCTTTTTCTAGGAGAAATTTTTTCACTTTGGGCTATAAAAAGAACAAGACAAATCTTTTTATTGTTGCAAACAAAGGGCTTTAAAAAGAACTTCACCATCCTTTGGTGCATAAAAGGATCCACTTTAATTTTTTGCAAAGTAAAAGAATCACACATGACCAAGTTCATTCACAATTAAAGAGGGAAGATCTTCCCCTTTTGATCAATTTCTTTTGTTGACCAAAAATCGAAGTTGCTTTGTTGACCAGGCTATTTTCCTAGATCAAAAAATCATTGCTTTGAAGGGATAAAATAAACACCATGTTTCTGTGGAGCAACATCTCCATATAGATTTTAACAAATCATTGCAATGAAAAGTTAAAGACAACACTTATTTGCTTTGCTACGAAAGTGGAAGGAATATGCTCTCCCCTTGACTGGGCGATCAAAAAGCTAGACCACTCTTACACTTTCAGTGTTTATTGCATTAAAACCTTTAGTAGGCCTGCCTTCCTGAGGGGTTGAAAAACTCTTAAAGTCATTCTTTGGCCGGTGTGAAAGGAACAACCTAAGTGGGAAATGGCTTTGACGCCAAGTTTTCCAACCCCCTATAATCAAAAGTGGAAAGTGGCGAAAGTCCTTTTCAATGGTTGCGCGCAATGATTAGCCTTCCCCCAGTATCCTTGAGATACGTAAAGCCTTTTTTCTAAAGGTTGGGAAGCCTCCTGAGGGATTTTATTACTGACGGTCAAACAGGAAGCCTAATTACGAACTTTAGCATAGAAAATTTGAGCCGAGTCAGTATCCAGACATTTGTAATATCATAGTGCAAGGGTGGGGAAGAATTTGCCCCCAAGATTGCTCACCATATATCTCCCAAGATAACTACTCAATTGTGAAGCAATTCACTTTGGGTTAATTTCTAGCAAAAGACAAAAAAATGAGGGCCCCCTAGGGGGTGACAAGGTTGTTTGAGCTGACAGAGTATCGAGACTAGTGGGCTATGATATTACTTATGACCCTTGAATAAAGAGTCTGGTTGAATTGTATGTTGTTGTATCTAAACCTGTGAAACATTGAGGATTTGAACACATCCTTGCAGAACATACACTCATTGTTTAGACTAGGCAAAATGATTGCTTCTTTTGTGTTGTGCTTTCATTTAATACTTCAGAAAATCATCCATCAATGAAAACAAAATCCAAAAACTGCAAAAAAAAACAACCAAGTCGAACTATTAGGGCAGTTTAGCATGTAAGAGCATCATCTTAGCATGTGGAAACCATCCTTTAGCACACTCGACCTTCACCTTAGCGCATTAAGCCTAAACTTTAGCGCTTCATCAAAATCCAAAACTAGCAGTTTAAAAGTAGTGCTTTTTGAAAACATTCTGGCACGTTGAAGCAACAACTTGGCGCGTGGGGATTGATAATTAGCGCGTAGAGACCAACAATTAGCGCATTAACAGCCCATATTAGCACATAACTTTTTAGAACAAGACAAATTCAAAACAAACTAGTTAGCGCATCACAGAGGGCAACTTAGCGTGTGGAGTCTGTTTTCTAGTGCATTAAGGACTTTTTGTAGCGCATTGCGTTTCTGTTCCAGCACGTGGCAAAAACAAAGCAAACAGGGGGCAAAATAGAGGCTATTTTTGAAAAATCTAAAAACAAATTAGGAAGCTTTTCTTCCTCGGCCTAAACTTCATCAAACAAAAAAGCAAAATAGAGTATCAAAACCTATTCTCAAAGCAATTTTCCTGTCAAACAAAGTTGTCAAAATCTGAAAAGTAGTCGCAAGATAAAACACATCTCTCCTATCAAAATCAAGAAACCTCATCACAAGTATCAACAGGTCCTTCAATCAAAAGGATTTCCATCCAAAAACACACTTGTTTTCAACACTCCAAGTTGTCAAATCGATTTTCCATATCGGGAAAACTCGTATTCCATATCATTTGACACGCTTTGTCGTGAGGGGGCATCTAAACCTTCATTTGATAAAGTAAAACTTGAGTTTCCAAAACAAGCTAACTAAATCCAAAACAAATCAAAGGAAACCATTGATCGCTTGTGCATGACTAATCCTCATATTCTGAGAAGAAAGAGTATTTATCGTAGCACTAAGTTGAGGAAACAACAACCCAGTTCTCTGAAACTTGCCAAATGGAATAAATTTTAATACATCAATCAGTAGCTCTTCAAATCTCATCGAACATTCCTTCATCATATCCACTTGTATCTTCAAGACAAAACCAACAAATTTGACAAGGAACCATTGAGGAGTAGAGCATTCTGTCAAAAATCAGCATTCAGTCAACGCCTGAATCAAGGAGGAAAGATTAATCCGGCCTTATTCCCTGAAGAGTGCATCACTTACAACATACCCGGATTTGAACCACCAACCCCCTAACAAAAAATCAAAGAGGAGTTTGTTCCCTTTGTCACAAAAAGCTTCCACTAGTACATTCAGAGCTAATTTCTGATGACCGATTGTCAGATTTGTGACTAATTTTCGTCGGAGTGCCGACAAAAGTAGTTGTCGAAAACTCATCGTCAGATTTGTTGACGATGCCCTGACTGTCGAAAATACGACAATCCCATGGACTCTGTCGATGGTGGGCATGATCACTCTTCCGGTCAAAAAAGTCGTCGGACATGCAACATCCCCGTCGGATGCTTCAGTAGGTTTCATCGCAAAGCCGACGGTGATTTGGAACTTCGCACCGATGGTGATGTTGTTTGTCTGACGCTTGTGTCGCCGGTCCATTCAGAGGCATTGATGATCGTCCGACTATGAAGTGTCGTCGCACATACAACATCCTCGTCGAATGTTTGTGTGGTTTGAGTCAGAAGTGTGACGACTCCAGAACATTTCACCAACGAGAATGTTGTATGTCCGCTGATTTCATCATCGGTGGAAAGCTTGGTATTCATCGTAATTCCAACGATGATAATATTTTTATCAAAAAATTATTATTATTATCCAGTCATTGATATGTACAGCGAATGATATTCTATCCCCACCACCTACCAGTAGGGGGCATAGTTTTGAGGCTAATATGAGCCACATGGTTTCAAGCTAATATGATTAGGTGCACCATGGTTGAGATGGTCCAACTCCCTAGTCTCACTCTAGGACTAAGCTCATGCCATATCTAAATGAAAGACATCTCAAATACATCATCGATGGAAAGCTGCAAAATGTCATTTTCATACATAAGAAAGACATACACAATTGGGCACAATCACCAAGAGAATGGTAAAAAGTGTGTTTGAGATCATTGTCCTAATTGTGGTGTGGTCACGAAGAGATCATGACAAATTTATGGTGATCTCTTCGTGACCACACCACAATTGGGACAATGATCTCAAACACATTTTTTACCGTTCTCTTGGTGATTGTGCCCAATTGTGTATGTCTTGCTTATGTATGAAAATGGCATTTTACAGCTTTCCACCGATGATGTATTTGAGATGTCTTTCATTTAGATATGGCATGAGCTTAGTCCTAGAGTGAGACTAGGGAGTTGGACCATCTCAACCATGGTGCGCCTGCATATGTATATAGTTTTGTGTATTCATTAAAGATTTTCATTTAATTTTGAGCATTTTGGTTAGCAAATCAGGGGTGCACTTTACATTCTTGTTGTTATCCAATTCACTTACTTTAGCTCTATTTCTTTCTTTAGATTTGGGGTCTAGAGCTCCTCCCTAAGCAGAGATTGTTGGTTTTGTCTCCCCTGCTTTGGCTGGAGAGTTTCTTTCTATCTCTGGTAGTTTTCCCTCAGAGTTCAGCTTCTCTATGGGTTGGACTGCTATTTTCCCTACCTTCTTCTCCAAGTGCTCCTCCTCTTGTTTCCAAGATTTTTCCTTTGGCTTCTACTCAATGGCCCTTGGTTGTGCCTTCATGCCCTCTTAATGTCTTCACTGGGTTCCTGTTTCCTTCAAATGATGACTTCTCTATGTTATGCAATATCCATCTTGGATCTTGCAACATCAAATTCTAGCATGGTTGATGTTGATGTGAGTGATTGGACAATTGTTTTTTATCACATTTTTTCTTTGAGTAAGAAGATACTTCTCAAGCAGTTTGGCGTTGTCAAAAGATAAATAAGTTGTCAAGAAAGGTGAGGGATAAAAAGAATCTTTAGATTAATGTTTCTGACTATGTTGGTTATTGTTGATGTGGTTTTTCATTGATTTTCTTCAGTTATTCTTCACCAATAGCCTATTTATAACAACTTTGTCTGTTTGGAAGTGGGTCCTCTCTAGAACCTACAACCAATCTATCAAAAGAAAATATATATTGGAACATGCCATCACAAAAATATGTCATTTTTATATGTAAAACTAGAATGTTCAGGTTTTCTTGAAAATAATCAAATTGAAATTCTCATCTTGGTCTTACAAGTATTAGGGTTCTTACCTAGCAGGATTCTGCTCACAAGGATGATTGTATGTTGTCCAGACTTGCTCGCCCTGGAAAAGCCTCAAAATCTGTGATAAAAGTCAAAGAAACAATAATAATATCCTCTAGTTCATATAAGAAATGATTTATAGTGAGTGTCCTTGAGATAAAAGAGCATTTACATTAATGTAGTTGTTTGTGTCGAGGGTAAATCGATGATAGATTCCTCCTGGGAGTATAATCATATCCCCCTTCTTAACCCATCTTCGTATCCATCAATCCTCTTTATCCCTTACATCAAAGGAGCCTATAACAAAAGAAACATAAAACTCAAGTGTCAGTATATGTCATTGACAACTCCTATTTTATGAATTCTTTCAAATTTGTCTTCACTAGAGTGAGGTTTCTAATAGGCTATTGCTATATACTAAGAATTAAATTTCTGAAATTCCATGACTTCGACCATAAAGACACATAGACTAGGTTCAAGTAATGTATACGAGAATTAAAGGACAATGGAAACTTTTCCATTGTCTGTAATAGATAGCAAGAAGGAAAGACTGTTATCTATGTAACATCTATTTGACAATTTTGGATTCATAACTTTACGTATAAACATATACAACCATGGTATATTGCAAAATGACATAAAAAATCCATTTCATGTAATCAATAATTTTGTACAAAGGGGAGGATGCTAATCATGTCACCCTAAATATTCACAAACATGTATTGAAGGAATGCTGACAATAAATATGATAAAATAATGCTTGGTTTAGAGGATATAGCTAATTCACCCCTCAATTTAAAAGAAATATCAGGTAAAATTTAGTACTTCTTTTAAGTTGATCACATTATGATGTAGCACATTAATCAATACTACAACACTGCCATTGGAAAAAGGCAGCAATCTGTCAAAAAGAAATAGTGATAAATGATAGGGATATAAACTGTGCTGAAATGGTTTTGTAATATTTAGCTCTTTTAATATAAATCCAACTTTTATTAAGCAAAAAAAAATATTGATGAGTAAAGTGGTTAAAAAAACAAAGTTTTTTTTGTATATTGAACATGGAAGTTTCAATGATGGTGTTTTGAGATGGATAATTGGAATCCCACTATTTTCCCTAGATTGTTTTAACCAAAATTTTGGACATGATTCAATTTAGTTTGCACTCCATGGTTCACAGGTTATTAGGATTAATGGTTATGTTTCCATGGTGTTTGGATCCAAGCAAAACAAGTTCAATGAATCAATAAATGTAGTTTACTCGATACAAAATGTTTGTATATAGATATGGTATACGACATACATGGTGCATGGCAGATCACAAGTTCTTTGATGATTGGTTGACAAGAAATGGCAAATATACTAACAAGTTTCTTCTTTTTCTTAATGGTCCACAAGTTTACTGTTTGCAGATTACGTTTCATAGTCACAGGTTGATGGATCACATAGATCATTAATTATAGATTATTTCAAGTTGTTCATGGTTTATTGTCACCTAGTTTCTTACCTAATTTTGCACTGTTTTCTACTTTATTTCCTAGCATTCATCTGCACTTGAATCATTCTTGTGTTGCTTCAGATATGTTGTTCATGATTTATCCTCAGCTTCCATGGTTAGTACCGATTTTGTATTTGACTCAACATAATTCCTAGTTGTGTATTGTACTTCACGCATCACACAAAAAGGGTTATTTTAGGAATTAGGATACGATATAGTATTTTACAGTCCTAATATCTGGGTCATTAAACTTTCACATATTGATGTATCACAGTTAGTTATTTAATAATTCAATGTGTGCTTAATGTACCTAGTTTATGGAGTGATTACATGTTTGTTTGATTGGAGAAAATTAACCAGTCCAATTTGTAGGTTAGGGTTGTTATATTGTTGGTAATAGGGTTTGGTACATATATTGAATTAGAAACATCTTTTATTGATTAATATAGATTCTAAAGATATTATTTTATGAATTCTGGTGTCTTATTTAAAAAATCATACCAAGACATATGTATTGGAGCCAGTGTTCCATAAGGACATTTCCTCCCCCAAAACTATTTGTTTTTGAAATGGGGACACCTTCAGAATATAGGGACTTGGATGGGATGTCCCCCTGCCGTCCCAGTGCAATCCAATGCCATCATCTTTGAGACATCTCTCGGACATCCTTGAGACATTTGAGGGACTCCCAAGAGCCTCCTGACCATCCCAGCAACCCATAAGTGATTTTAAAAAAATCAGAACTTTTTTTCAAACTCCATGCCCAAGGTCAAACCGTCACAGCCTATGGGCCCCACCCAAACCCCGCCAACTTTATAAAATGGCCTCCTATTTTTGTTTCAACTCACAAAAACAAAGAGCAAGAAGCTGACAACTGTGAATGTGAGAGTGAGAGTTGTAGGCGCCAGGTAAAAAAGTGAGAGTGCAGAGCAAGAGGGTTGAGGAGAAGTAAGAAGAGAAGTGATGCCAAGTTGCCAATTTGTAATCGTCTACCCTTGTTTTGAAACCAATTTCTTTTGCAGCTTTTCAACTATGCTTCTTGACAAACAGTTTACTTGAATGCTCTACTGCTAATTTTCAGTTTGTCTTTCTTGATTTTGTGAATGCCAATGTTTGTTTGCTGATACTTTTGAGATGGCATTTTGGCAAACAACATGCATGCACTAAAAGGGTTTCCATTTGGAATTGATAGTGCAAATATCACTTTATAATAATCAAGATTTGCATTCACTGAAATGATTTTAATCAACTAAAGAGCAATATTCATGACTTACAAGTAATTAAAAAACTTACAAGGATGAGGCATATTCATAACTTTTGCAATCTTGCCTTGGATATCAACACTAGAAGCAACTCATATTGTTCGTGTATAGACAAGACAATATGGGAGTTCATTATACCTAGCAACTTGTGGTGTTGTTGTTCGTGTTGGCTATGTTGGACCCTACAATTAAGATTCAATATACATTATTCAATAAGATTAATTGTGCAACATAATGAAATATTGAAAAGTGTGTTATCTTGTTGAGCTTCGCTTGGTTTCAAAAATAGTTTAATATTCTCTAATTACAGGGCCAACCATGTGAAGGTGGAAGCTCATTTGGCCCCTACCCCCCCCCCCCAACATCACTCTAAATTCCCCATTAACATCTTATAACATTCATTCATTCTTTCTTTCTTTCTACCATTAATAAAATATAGCATTCACTTATTAATATCACATAACGTTCATTAACACATAACATTAATTAACATTAATTAACACTCAACATTCATCAATATTAATTAACACATATCATCCATAATCATAATTTAGCACATAATTACATTCACTAACACATAAAAATCAGTCATTATCAAATAAGTTAGATTACAATCATTTGTTTTTTTGTTTTTTCTTTGAAGCTATGAAAAGACTAAGTGGAACATCGGTTTCTTCATCATTTCCCCCCTCTGCAGATGTTCCACCAACTGCTCGTGATCTTGATGTATGTCTAGTCCTATACTGAGGATGGGGACAATGAAGCAAAGGGGGGTCCTCTGAAATAACAAAGAAATGGGTTAAATTAAAAATATATATATATTATTGTTACAAGTATTTCATTAATTTAGAGAACATAATTGTTGTTCTCTTTACCTGATGGGGCCACATCATTTTGTGTAGCCTCAACCTCAACATGCTGAACACCCTCTAGATCATCTGGAGTTGAAATACTAAAGGTTACATTAATGTTGAACACCAATTTCAATTATATTTGTTTAAAGTAATAACAGTGGTCCTCTTTACCTGAGTGGGGAACATCACGTTTCTAATTTTGTGTACCCAGATCATGCTCCACTTGCTCACCACCGACTACATGCTCTAAAATATTAACAAAAAAGGTTACATTAATTACTACTCTAATTACAAATTAAGATGTTTAATTGTATTAATAGCTAAATAAATAAATTTAAATAGCAAATGAATACCTCCACTACTGGGATGCACATCTGGACCTTCATGTGCAGGTGGTGTTTCATGATTAGCAGGTTGCATTCCAATGACATGCACATTAATATCATTGCTCGCTTATTTAAAACAAATATAGTCACTTTATGTTGGAACTCAACATCAATTAGATTATTGGTAAAGTATTCAATTTGAAACAATTTCCATTTAGCATATTTACCTATGTGACGGATGCACTCGAATGTTGTGTATACCCACTCAATTCTCGTAGCCGATCAGTCATGGCTGAATAGCCTTGCTGGTAGGCAATTCTCTTGTCATCTTCTGTGGGCGCTCTATTGAATTCAGAGCCTTGCATTTTTGCTTGGTACAGTGAATTTTGCTTGCATTGTTTGATAAAAAAAAAACGTTTGCAATTTATTAATATTTTGATGCAATATTTCGTTTACATGAGATACTTACAATTCGTGCAGCAAGTTTCATGTAACCACCAAAGCTGAGTTTGTGTTGCCCGTGCTTTTCTTGCCTTGCCTTGGTTGCCTTTGACATGTCACTCAGTTTATAAAAAGTTTGAAATATGTTAGATTATATAAATATAAAGAGTAATTAATTAGTACATAATTACATTCTCAATAGTATCTCATACCTTCTTCTGGCGTCTAGTGGTGTATTTCCTTTTTTCTTTTCAATTCTCTCCTTGGCATCCAAAATCAGGTCCTTCCAGTCCCTCTCTAGAATCATGGGGGGACGCTCGTACTTTAGGTTCCTCTCTAAATGGGTCTTGTATTGGTCCCTCACATACTTTAGATATGTGCCAACTTTTTCAAGGAGCTTGGTTTTGTCAAAGGTGTCATTTCCAAACCAATCAACCATTTGGTTTGTCAATTCATTTTTTAACCTTTTTTCTTGGTCATTCCACCTATTAAAGCAAAAACAAACCTGTTAGATTTAGAAATGAACTGAAGCTACATTTATTACACTTCAAGAAATGGATCAAAGGAAAACTATTCTAGCAATGATATGAAATCAAAATAGTGGATTAGGGTTAGTTCACATATGATGTACCACCTTTTACGTATGGTGGGCCCAAATATCTACAATGCAATGTCACTAAGATGTTTATAGAAAATATCATTGCCTGCAAAAAATTCATGGGATCATTAGTCCAAAATGAGTGATCATAAAGTAAATGATGTCTATAGTCAACGACCTCTTCCCACCAAGGGTGACAGCATCACACAGGGACTATACCTGAAATCAACACCATCAATTGAGAATCATAAGCATTACTACATTTGTAAGTTGATAAACAATAAATACATATGTATCATAAACATCAGAAGCATCACATGATGTGTCATCATATATGTAATTGAGCATCATAATTAGTATCACATATGTGTCATCATAAACATGTAATCCATCACATATGTATCATAAATCACCATCCATCACATAAGTAATAAACAATCCATGTTCTATAAATAAACACAAAGTTCAAAAAATGTCACATGCATCATCATAAACATGTGATCCATCACATATGTATTTTAAATCAACATCCATCACATAGTTAATAAACAATCCAATTTCCATAAATAAACACAGTTTAAAAAATGTCACATAAATAGTCACTCTCCCTATCTCCATCTCCATATTAAAAGGTGAATCATGAATTAATTATGTAATGGCATTAGAATTCAAAACATAATGAATTAATTATGTAGAAAAAATTCTATCAAGAAGTCAATATTAAATAGATAATATACTAATCGCATACCTCATACATTTCATTCTTCATCATCATGAACATCAAGGTCATCATCACCAACATTATCATCATCATCATCATCATAATCATCATCATCATCATCATCATCATCATCATCATCATCATCATCATCATCATCATCAACATCTTCGCCATCATCATCACCATCATCACCATCACCATCACCATCACCATCACCATCACCATCACCATCACCATCATCATCATCATCATCGTCATCGTCGTCATCGTCGTCGTTGTCGTCATCGTCACCATCATCATCATCATCTTCTTCTTCTTCTTCTTCTTCTTCTTCTTCTTCTTATTATTATTATTATTATTATTATTATTATTATTATTATTATTCATCATTGAGAAACTGTCGATCGTGAACATCATCCACTTCATCTTCTACTTCTTCGGTATCTTCTTCTTCCATCACATTATACTTTATCGACCTTCTTCTTGGATCATGTCTAACAACAAATGACCAACCCGGTTTATGTGGAACCTCTGAGTAAAATACTTGCTCACATTGGCTTGGAAGAACATAGGACGCATCCCCAACTGGTTCAAATGACCTTGTATTTAGCATTATAAAACCATTATCATGTTCAATAACAGTTCTATCAAGATCATTTTTATTCAATCGTAGCTTGTACCATTTGACGACGAACAAAACTAATTTGAAGGAATTAAAGTCACACTCGAGTATATCATCCAAAATGCCATAGTATTGATTTTGAGACTGTTGAGGATGTATGTCATTTCTCAATGAAATATTTGTCACCTCAAAGACTGCAGTGATGCCAGAATCACAAGTTTTCTTCTTGTCATCCAATTTTTTTATGCGAAATTTATGACCATTGCAGCACATAGCGTTGTGGTGTTTGACCTGCGATATGTCAAACATTTAAAATTTAATCCATTGTGAGTTGATAAACATATGGGTGATTAATAAATTTATACATACCTGTTTATCTCTTAAACCATATGCTAAATCAATTTCCCTTTGCATAACATTGGAATCTCCATTACGATGAGCTTCTTTAACCAATGAAGCCACACCTTCCCATGTTAACGTGTGTCCAGAATGTTAACAATGTTCAATCCATACCATCATCCAATCAAAATTGTTTGTAATATACAAATGTAGTGTATCCCACTCTCGACCAACTGTACAAAAAATAAATAGACGTCTTACAATCGATTTATTTTGAAGATTAAGAATTAATTAACTACAATAACATCTTATAATTACCTCACTTTCCTCAATCTACCTTTCCCCATCAAGTACTCCCCTTCGAATTTGTTAATGGTGTTGGGATCCCAAATGCGATCCACGTGGATCTTTGCTACAAACTTAGGAAGATATTCAGAAATGTACACCATAGTCTGGTATACCATATATCCCTCCACCATAGAACCCTCAAGATGTTCTCTTTGTCAAACCAAAGCCTTCAAAAATTTTAAATGCCTCTCAACCATCCACATTGACCTAGTGTGTACAGGTCCACACAATTCAATCTCCTCAACTTAGTGTATGAGGTAGTGCTCTTGTGCATTGAAAAGAGCTGGAGGTAGACACTTTTGCATTTCACACATTAAATGAGGAATTTTTCTCTTCCAATATTTTATGTCGTCTTTATGGATTTCTTTACATGACAACCACCTACAAGATATTCAAGACGCAAAAATATATATTACATAACAAGTAAAAAAAATAGCAAATATAATATCTATACAACGAACTGAAAAAATATCACTACTTACCTCATGTATTTTCCAAGATCATATATGACTTGCTTGACATTATTGTCAAAGTCATTTGGGAGAGATAGAGGTAGACCGTACTGCAACAATTATAAAATTATCTTTTCATTTTTTTGTAACATAATACAATGAAAAGTACACGTACGCACAGTACTTAAATACATACTAAAAACACAAGAACATGAATTACCTTAATGAAGGTATGCCAATCATGCATTTTCATCCCTGGCCCAAATTCACTTTTCTTTGATACAAGATTGTTTATGTTCGCAGCAAATCCTGTGGGAAATCGAATTTTTCGTATGACTTCTTTTATAGCATTGCTTTGCTGGTCCGTTAATAACCAAGGAAGCTCACTTATATTAATCTAGTCTCCATGGCTTTTTGATTGAATGACATTTATCATTGCATCATTGGAATCCTGAATGTCACTACATATTTTGACAATTTTTTCTTTGTCACGCCTTCCATCCAATATTTTCCATACTGTCTCTGTTACATTCTTTCCAATATGCATACTATCAAACAAATGAATAATTTGTAACTGCTCGTAGTAGGGCAACCTACTAAATTGTCGAGGATAACTTTTTAGTCCCTTAGGAAGGTGGTCATTTATGCCTTCATGACCTTCATGATCATCAATCACATCATCAGTAAATAAAACAAAATAGAAAAGATGTTTTATGACAAACCAATAGATGGAATGGCATTACCTTGACGATTAATTCTATTATATTCCAACTTCCACAGGTGAGGTGTCTTTCTTCGTGGCTTTGATGTATTCTCTTCTTTCCCATTGAAAAGATGTTTTTTAGTATTTTGATACTTATGATTTTTGTGGAGAAAGTGCCTACACTCATCAAACACCTACTTTCCTAAACTTTTTGAATGACGAGATTTCATCTTTGGACCACAAACAGGACATGCAAATTTTCCCTTTGTTTGAAGACCTACAAGATAATGTATAATTGGATTAAATATGATAATTTTTTGAATTATAATGTTCATGCACAACTTAAACACTATAACATACCACAAAAATGTGTTAGTCCCGGGGCATCGTGTATTGTCCATAGAAGCATCGCATGGAATTGAAATTGTCTTTGTCCTATTGGTCTAGAGATGTCGTACATAGTGACACCATTCCATAACTCCAGCAACTCATCGATAAGAGGATCGATATATACATTCATATCTTTAACTTGGTGCTTACCTAATCGAATGAACAAAAACATTACATAATTATTATGACCATTTTACTGCAATATTTATAATTAAATTTAGATGACTATATTTAAATGATAAAATACCTAGAACAATCATTGCCAACATTATGTGCTCCCTCTTTATTGACATCCATGGAGGAATGTTATTGTTTATAACAAAAACAGGCCACACTGAATAAACAGATCTCATCTCTCCAAATGGATTGACATCATCCGTTGCTAATGAAAGCCTGAGATTACGAGGTTATTCTTTAAAGTGTGGCCACTTTTCCTCTATGTCCATAAATGTTGAACCATCCACAGGCATTTGAATAATGTCATATCGACTTCTATTGCATGCATGGTAATCCATTATTTGTGCCAAGCTAGTGCACTTGAATAATCGTTGCATACGTGGAATAATGGGAATATAGCGAAGAACCTTGCGAGGAACCCTTTTTGTTATTTGATTTGTTCGATATCTACTGATATGACATTCAGGGCATTCAGTTCGAAATTCATGTTGTTTGTGATATATAATATGATCATTGGGACAAGCATCTATTGCTTGATACTCCATTCCAATATCTTTCATAACGGCAGATAATTCTTGGTATGAGCGAGGTAGAATATTTGATGGTGGTAACAAAAACTCACCTATCAATCTACAACAAAAAAATATAATTTGTTAATATAAAGAATATTAATGGTACAACATGATTCATAGTTTATTATGACATATATGGCATACCTTAACATACGTGACATTGTTATGTTGGATAAACCATTCATAACCTTCAATTTCACCAACAATAATACAACGAAGAGAAGAGTTGCATGTGAGCCTTCGTAAAGGGCCTCAGATGCCTTCTCAAGTAGAGGGACATCATGAACAACATCAAGGTCATCTTCATCATCATGATCAGTTGCGCGAGTACTAAATGAGTCATGGATCAATGTATTTGTACCATCATCTTCAATTGTGTTTTCTAGCTCATGATCGTCATCTTCCATGGGATCATTATCTTCAGCTTTGATATTCACACCTCCATGTTCGTCCACTTCGAAAACCATATTCTTCGGGTTGTGTTGATCCATACCATGTGCTCCGGGGTGCTTGACCTATATAAAATTGATAAACATAAATAAACCGTGATCATGATCTCATCATCACGTGATTTATTATGTATATAAATTGTTAAAATGATATAATGAAAAAATTACCAATGGATGATAATCATGTCCACCTTCAATGTGACCATGCAGCCTACAATGTTTCTTCATTGTTTTGATTAGAAGTCTTCTAGTCTTTAACCCCTTACAAATTTTGCACGGACAATAACATTTTCCATCGCCTTTTCTTTTCAAGTTAGACCACAATCTAGCAATTGACTCCTTATTTTGTTGTTCGTTGATATTGTCTGACATGGTCTTTCTTCAAAGGCAAGAAAATCGGGCTATAGAACTAGTTATATAGAAGTTGAAATGTTAGTTATGAAATCACATTTCAGTATAATATATCAAATCAAATTACTTGAAAATAGAAATTATCATCATTGAACCAAAACCATTTAACTCTTCTTTTTCATCTCAAAACATATCTAATGGCTTTGTGGTATGCAATCCTTGTATAAGATATTAAGTTGACTGATGTCTAATTGGGGTAATCCATGACTGTGTAATGTGAATTCAGTATCTTAAACATTGGAGAGACCTTATCTGACTTGCCTAATCAATGTGGTTGCTATCCTAATATGAAATACTGAGTTCTACCCTTGCCTCTGCATCAAACTTCTCACATCATGTTTCTTCAACAAAACACACTAATATGAATTGAGCCAACACCATGAGGATAGGGTCAAGTATCAATATGGAAACTAATCATAATATGTGAAGACGGGGTTCACACATAAGTGTTGGCTCTCAACAATGCCACACTTCCAAAATTATCAATCTCAAGACTTGTCCTATTGGGTGAGCACTCATTGATGGCCACAAGGCCAAACCAATGTATGTAGGCTTCCAACTCCTAACTCTAGGCTAGGAGGACCCTACAGAAGGTCTATGAACACTCACTTGGTATTAAAATAGAAAGATCCTTCCTCTAGAACTTTGTTTGCAACGCACACATCAATATTGGTAATAATTGTTATGATGGATGGTCTATTAGGACGGTAAATAAAATGCTTATTCTTTTTCCACCCTTTGAAACTACAACAAAATATTTGTGGTGCAGGTGCACCAAGGCAAACAAATTCAAATTTGAATACCTTTGAGACCAAGGAGGAGTGTCCAACATCAAACAAATTCAATAAAATCAATCATGAGATCCTAAAGCCAATAATGGTTTTTGAAACTAAAAAAATGAAAAAGTTGTCAAATTGTCCTGAAAGTTGTCAAATGTTGTCAAATGTTGGATATTGGGTCGAAACACCCAAAAATGGATTTAGGAGGGTTTAGATTCATCAAATATTCCAATAAGGATGAAAATCCAATAATTGTAGGTTTTATTCAAAAAGTTGTCAAGCATTTGCAAAAAATGTAAAATTCAAATTTTCAAGTGCCAACGATTAGGAAGAATTAGGAGGGAAAAGCAAGTTTTAATTGTTTTAGTGTTAAATAAACTTTGTAACCAACCATATGGTGGTTGAACAAACTTGGAGAGGCTATTTAAAGCCATAGACATGCTTTGTAAGGCAGGTTGAATGCCAAGGAGTACGGATTGTTGTAGAAACTCAGTGAAAATTTAGAATTTTGGAGTAATTTCTCATTTAATTTAAATTTGTTCATGCCCTAACATTGTAAAGCACTTTTATCAACATTCCACACCTTTGTGGATGATTTGAGTTCATTATTCATTCTGAAATTCTCTTATAGGGTTGATTGTCATAACTTTTTGAGTGTTTTCCTTTGGTAGCTTTGACAAAATTCAATCATGGGGTCATTCCATGAAAGTTGAACCTTGTTTCTCATGGGATGAATATTTTATAACATGTATAATACATTCTAACAACTAAAATGTGCAATTGAGGGATTTAGTGCAGGTGATCACCATTTGAAGGAGTGAGAAGCCTAGTGAAGAGGCTCGGTAGGGTGAAGGTTGGAGAGATCTACCTACATGAGGGGTAGTTTTTATGATTTTTAAATTCATAAAAAAACCTATCTAAATTTAAATCAACAACCAATTTGATCGAGGAGTGAGTGGATGTGGGAGATTGGAGAAACCCTAGATTTTAGGGCTTTTTGATGAAAATTTGGGGCTTTGGGGGTTAGAGGCCTCACAAACTAAAATTGATTGTGGATTAATTAATAATTTGATATTTAGAAAGACTTTTTTTAAGTTAGAAGTAACCAGAAGTAATATTTCTTGTAGTTGCTTTTTTAATCCACTGTTCTAGTTGCTTGAAAACGAAGGATGGTCTAAAAACAACAGATACTTTCCAAAACAACTTGCTAAATGCTCTGCATATGTTATAGAAAATCCAAAAGGGTATCCAAAAATATATTTTATTTGTCTTGTGTCTTGTAATTTTGTATATTTATCATTAAATTTCTCTCGTTGTAGGGCTAATAGGGGCTCTAGGGCTAGTAGGAGGAAATTGGGGTTTGGGCATTTGGGTATTGAACAGAAGGCCAAAACTAGTTTGAACCTTTAATAATAGACCTAATTACACCTTCTAAACCATCATTTTCATTTGGGAAGGTCTTGTTTCATAATTGGCCCATTTGAACCATTTGGGGTGTTTATAGGCTTAAGGGGATCTATCATTTCCTACCTTGTATTTCCCTTATATTTTACAAACTCATCTATACTTGTTTGGGCATTGTCTTATACTACCATACCTCTTCCAATTCTGCATCAATTTGATTGTGACAATCAAATACCCTTAGGACAGTCATAAAAATTTAATCTATTTCATTTGGTTTTGATCGACAAACCCTTTCGAAGGTTGCATAGGGTCCCCTCACCCCTCTCTCTATCATCAACCACTTCAAAATACCAATCTCTTGGTCTTCCCACCAAATTCTTCCCTGATATGATACATAGCATGAAAAAAGGTCTATCATCAAGCATGATATGATACATAGCATGAAAAAATGCACATAAAACCCCAATTTCATTAAGCAAAACTCTTGGATAGCATGCCAAAGGCCTATTTATTCCCATCCAAGTGTGTTAAAACCTCAAACCACCATAAACTAACTTTCTAACCATATTTTTAAGAAGTTTCTACAAGAAATGCAAGATTTGTCATGGCAATATGACAACTTTTTTCCCAATGGATCTCAAACTTTCACAATTAGGTCTCTATTTGTTGTTAGAATGCGATCTATGACTAAGTATTAGAGGATATTACTAACTTGGGTATCATGCGTTTATGTGTCTCTGACATGACTCCTAGTAACTATATAAGGATCTTACTAGTCCTAGATCTATGCCTTGTCTTTTTGATATGGTTCCTAGTGAGAATATATGAATCTTACTAGTTCTAAATGTCATAACTTTGTTTTTTGCATGCTCCATGTATGTCACCAATGTTACTCATATTACTAACTTTGTACTTCCCTTTTATCTCAATATTGTAGATTGACAATATCATAAGTCTTGGGAGCTACCACCTTTCCAAACTTGTAGACATCTTGACTCTTCAATATCTTGGTGAAAGAATATTTGGTTTCTCCATATTTTCCAAAGAGTAAATGAGCATAATTTCATCTTGCTAAGAGGGGGCTAAATATTGCATCATAAGTTGTATCTCTTTAAAAATATACACTAAGTTTGGACTCAATTTAAGTGGTTGTGCCTTATTTATGCCTAATTGTACTTAGGTTTGACAAAGTTTCCATAAATTTGGTTCATTCCATTATTCATGATGTTCCTCATGGCTCATTTTTATAGGACTAGGGTCTTGGGAACCCTTATTCATGGAAATTGGACCTAAAATTTGAAAGATGAATGGTGGATTCACAAATAGTAGGAATTTCCTCTCCAAATTTGGACTCTTGCAAAAGTTCAATTTGAAAAGGTGCAAGGACCATCCATATAAGGTCCATCTTGAAAATTAAATGATAATACCATCCATGCATATTAAATGATATACTCAAGTAATAAAGAAGGAAAACCATTTCTTGAAGTTGTCAAATGATTTTAAAGATGCACAACAGTCCACTAAATGCAATTCACTAAAAAGTAAAACAAAGTATGCTACAAGATAATGGGTAAGATGTAAGGAATAAAGTTAAATAGACAAAGAAAAACCGTGAATATTACCAAGTCAAAAGGAGTAGCTATGACCTCTTAGGTGTTTTTTCACTTGCATAAATTAGACTTCTTAAGGATAGAAACACATGTAGATAGTAGTATGAAGTCTTTTTGACGATTTTTTAAGTAGTTGAAGGAATGGCTTATTTTAGTTATATCTAACCCAAGACAATTTGAACTCAAAGTAAGGAATAAAACCATATGTCCTATAAGTTTGGGAAGCTAATTGAGTAGCTGGATAAGGTAGAGCATGACTATAGGGTAGTCTTGAGACTCTTTTAACTCGATTAAAACATGTACCAAGTATCTAGGAGCTTACAAAGCCAATTCAACCATATTTCAAGTGAAAATGAAACAAAAGGAGTAAAAGCTTTGAATACACCTCAAAAACCACTTTGGCGGCCAAGTAGGTGGAAATAGTCTTTTCCAACATTTTTTTTCTTCATAGATGCAGCCCTATATTCTCTTTATTATTTGAGATTATAAATACATTGTTGGAGGTTTCGTTATTACCCAGTCCAGTATCGATTTGATCTTGATACTTTCATAAAAGGAGTGACTATCCTAAGTGCTTGATACTGTCACAAAAACTGAGTGTTGCAGCAGTGAATCTTCCTTTGACCTTTGGGTGGTTGGGAGGGTAAAGACCCATGGTGGTATATTTTTAGTGGTTCTTGTAAGAGTATCCGAAAGTACATTGGTTTTTGGATATCTAGTACATTTTGTGAGTTGAGTACCAGGGGGATTAGAAGACCCAGTTGAAAGAGGATTTGTGTGAATAAGGGTTGAGGGTGTTGGTGGTGATTGAATGTTGGAGAGTTGGATTGTGACTTAGACATGTTTATTTGTCCTATTTGAGTGTGATTCAATGGTTGGGTGAGGGTTGGTGAGTATGGGTGTGTTTTGGGGTATTGAATCCTTTTGAGTAACTTGTGGCCTTGTGAGGGGTCTTGTGAGTAAGTGAAGGGTTGACACCTAATTGAATAGGTGACTTGGGAGAAATATCTCCCTTGTTGGTTGAGTTTATTGGATTCTCTGCATCAGCATGCCTTTTTGCTATCAATCCATTCAAACTTCCACCCAAAGATTCAATCTTGTCAAATTTCAAAATAAATTTCCTTGTTGTCCTTACTATCTTGCATCAACTTTCATATCACTAGGTAGTCTTTTGCTTAGAACTGTCATCTTTCATGGTAGGATACCATCTTGGTCCCTTGAGTTAAGTTAGCTTACCTTTAGAATTTATCATTTCCTAATCAAGTTGTGAAGAGGGAAAAATAGATTTGAAAGGTAAACTGATCAAAACATAACGAAATAAACATGCAGAATGCTAAAATATCATTAAAAGACCATTTCACCTTGCTATTTTACCTTCTCCTTCAGATTGAGCTTGATGAAGTGAAGGCGCCCCTTGATAATGCTCCACTTGATGTGCTCCTTTGATTGCTGGATGTGGATGGCTCTCCAATATTGTGCACAAATGATAAGGATGAATGATAAGGATGAGATGATCAAGTTGCCAAGATGATTTCCTGGGCTCAAAAGGGCAGCATAAGCTTACTGGATTTCAAGATGTTTTGAATGAAGGGATGGAACCCTATTTTATAGGAAGAGGAGAGGAAAATGAATGGCTAGGATGAATTCGAGATGAAGGGCTATGATTTACTTGTGAGCTCACACAAGCTCCAAGAGCGGGTGTGGAGACCAAGAAATATGCCCTAAAGGCATTTCGTATCTCCACACTCTACAAGATGCATTGGAGGAATTAAAAATTCTCCAAAAATGAATATTATAGGGATTAGAAGAATAAAAAGGAATTAAAAATTCTTTGGGAGAGGGAAATGCCTAGAGGAATGTGAGATTTCGAAAATCTTATATTCATCTAGAAAAAGAGCATTTAAAGCTAGTGGCTGGATGAAAGGACAAAGAGTTGACTTTGTGGCTAATCATGATGATTAGCCATTAACGACTCATTAGGAGGGGGATTAGAGGAAATGTTATGTGGGATTTATATTTGTAGGAGAATTTGACTAGGAGAGAGAATGAGTGGAGGGAATAAAAAATTAGAAGAATAATGTTAAGTGAGTTTAGGGAGTTTCTAGAAGAATTTATTAGGTTAATGATGAATTAAGAAGATGATTTGTAGGAATCATGTAGGTTAACTAATTAATTGGAATTAATTAGCTAAGAGGGAGATTTGTGAGAATTTGATTTTTTAGAAGAATAAAGAAAGGGATTGATTTATTAAATAAATCATATGCTATAGTGACAATATTAATTATATTTAATTAATATTGAGAAGAATTTTAATTAACATAATTAATTAATTAATTATGTGAGGAATTAAAAATAATTATCTTTAAGTGTCTACATTTTGCCCCTCTTTGAAGTGAGGTGTGATGACACATTGATTCAAAGAATAATCTTGTTTTGATGCTGATGTTGGTTTGATAGGATGCCCTAGCTCTTGATTTATAGATTACGGTATGGTGATGCCCCCTCGGGAGATCAATTGAGGTATTTGATCTTTGGAGTTTAGCGAAATTAATATCCCGATAGATTTGATTTGATTCGATTGCTAAGATCTAGATTCAGTCTGGTTTCAAGAAGAATTCATCCTGTATAAGACAAAGGATGATCAAAGTGTCTAGTTTCGGGAAGGATTCATCCTGTATAAGACATGATTGATCACAACGTCTAGTTTCAGAAAGGATTCATCCTATATAAGACATGATAAGAGTGTCTGGTTTCAGGAAGGATTCATCTTGTATAAGACATGATTGATCACAATGTCTGGTTTCAAGAAGGATTCATCCTATATAAGACATGATCGATCACAACGAATGTCTGGTTTCAGGAAGGATTCATCCTGTTTAAGACATGATCAGAGCATCTAGTTTCAAGAAGGATTCATCCTGTATAAGACATGATCAAATCGTCTGGTTTCAGGAAGGATTCATCCTGTATAAGACATGATCAGATCACAACGTCTGGTTTCAGGAAGGATTCATCCTATATAAGACATGATCAGATCACAACGTCTGGTTTCAGGAAGGATACATCCTGTATAAGACATGATCAATCACAACGTCTGGTTTCAGGAAGGATTCATCCTGTATAAGACATGATAAGAGCGTCTGGTTTCAGGAAGGATTCATCCTATATAAGACATGATCAGATCACAATGTCTGGTTTCAAGAAGGATTCATCCTGTATAAGACATGATCAGATCACAATGTCTGGTTTCAAGAAGGATTCATCCTGTATAAGACATGATCATATCACAACGTCTGGTTTCAGGAAGGATACATCCTGTATAAGACATGATCGATCACAACATCTGATTTTAGGAAGGATTCATCCTGTATAAGACATGATAAGAGCATCTGGTTTCAGGAAGGATTCATCCTATATAAGACATGATCAGATCACAATGTCTGGTTTCAGGAAGGATTCATCCTGTATAAGACATGATTAGATCACAATGTCTGGTTTCGGGAAGGATACATCCTGTATAAGACATGATCGATCACAACATCTAGTTTCAGGAGGGATACATCCTGTATAAGACATGAATCAGAATCAGAATTGATTATGTGAGGAAAAAAAAGAAAAATAGAGGAAGAAAAATTAGGGTGGAAGGGATAAATGAGGAAGATATATGAAGTAGTCATGAGGTATTTGGAAAGAAGAATAAGAGATGCGAGACCACAGAGGAAAATGGGGGCAATTGAGAACTCCATGGGATTATTGAGTTTAGGATTTGATGGAATGATGGTGAGATTTTGTGCACAATAAATGTGGAGAGCTAACCTAGTTTGATGTTGCCCTGAGTGACTTGCACCACTGATTATAGAAATCAGGATGCCATGAGAAACCCAGGGCGTGGACTGACTCTGCAGACAAACGGGAATTTCTTGCACACAACAATGCAAGTGTTAAGAAACACTAATACAAAGTTGTGGGTTCGTGCAAGGAAACCCTCAAACACACCGATACCTCTTGTACATGAGAAGGTAAGTGTTGATAAACACTAGTACCAGGTCACCAGTTTATACAAGAAGGATCCAAAACATGCCATACTATGAAATATGCCCCAGTATGCACCTATCAAAACATACCTGGATATGGAAGAACCCAGGCAGTCGTAAATAGTGGCAGTCGTAGGGCAAAAGATGCAAACCTAAATGAAAAGATCTAACAAAATATAACAAGTCTCTTCCTTGCGACCAAATGATACCTCTTGCCAAGAGTAGAACTAGGATGGACTTGGGATTATTTCTCAAGACTTCTTGAAGCTTATACAGAGGCATAAAAGCTTAATTTCACTGGGACATTTCTTGTTCATGACTTAGGCGAAGACTCATCATCATACGCATGTTTTATTGGGAGGCGAAAAAGAAGGAATGTTGTGCATGGGTGGGCTGGATGGCAGATGATTTGTAGTATCGACATGATAGACAGTGGATCCGGTTATTTACCTTGGCGCCTGCACAAAGGTTTTCACCAAGATACTTGCCCATAGCGCCACGAATTGTTTTTCTTTCTTTTTCTGATTTTTTTTTTTTCTTAATTTTTTTGTATCATAAGGTGCCTATTTACCAGGTTTGCACCAAAGTGATGATTTTTTCAAGATCTTTTTTTTTTCATTTTTTATTTTTTTGACAATTTAAGACTTTCTGAGGACTACGCATAAAACCTTTTGAGGTGCATGATATTCATCGGATCATCTAAAGGATCGCCTTCAGGAGTAGCCAACTGATAAGCTCCTGATCCATATTTCGTTGTGATTACATATGGTCCAAGCCAATTAGGCTCGAACTTGCCTTTCTTTTCTCTTTCTTGTAGATTTTTCTGATTCTCCATGAGGACAAGATCACCAACTTGGAATTCTCGGGTTTTGACTTTTGTAGCGTCCTAAAATTGCGACACTTGCAATTTTGACTGCATTTGGGTCTTCACAATGGCGGCGAAACGTTGAACTTGAATGGAGACCCCGAAACCTGTTTACGACATCAAAAACTGCATCTTTCTGCACCTTGGCCTGATCCTCCTTGCACCCTGTTGTCCCGGGAGATGGGACCATGGCGCCCAGCGCTCTGGTCCCTGGCCCTATTTTGGGCCCGGTCTCTTGTTGGGCATCGGGTCTTTAAGTTTGCAATTTGGAAAATAATGCTCCTAGGTTGGCCTAAGGTCGGAAAAATCAGTCTCCTAACCCTAATTGACAAGTATATAAACTACATTTCCCCTCTCAGAAAAGGGAGGAAAAACATATGTGTGCAAGAGGCGGAAGCGATAGGCAAACATTCAAACATTCAAACATTCAAGCATTCAAGCATTCCTTCAAGCAATTGAGCATTCTAAGTCTCCATTCAAGGCTAGGTGTTGCATTCAAGACAAGGATTCAACCATTGAAGAGGAGATCACTTACAACATACAACATACAACATCATTACACCTTCGCATGTAAGAATACAAACATTCTTACAACAAGGTATCAGTACTTGATTACATTACAAACATTTACATTTACAGCATTCTCATTTCTTGGTTAATTCCAAAACCGGGGTTTGACCTGAAGGCAAACCCCTCATCCCTAACCCCCCAATCGTCCTCTCTTTTCTGTGTGTAGGTTGCAGGTATGCGGCTGTAATTGAAGATCTGGAATCCTTGTGCAGACATGAACAGATCCCCCTTCGTTTCGCGGATTTTTCGGAGGACTGTGTGCACTCTGGGCGCCATCATCCTGTCAAATTTCGCTCAAATTTGCAGGACAGCTTCGTCTCGACATTTTACTGCTAATTTCAGGTCTGTAGCTTCATCCCATGTCCCTATCTCCGTCTACAAGCGAATCTTTCTTACTTTACATACACTCCTAGTTCAATCCTTCTATCTACATTCTTTACAAAAGAGGGTATCCTTGATGTCTCCACCCTTGAAACTCATTTAGAATCCAGTCTTGCATTGTGTGGGATTGGATCTTGTGGGTTTCAACCCCTCTTTTGAATGTAAAGTCTCTCCTAAGTGAAAACCGTCAACCCTAGTGACCTCCTTTCTCTCTCCTTGGAGTGGGGGGAACACCTGGGGTTCGATTTTTCGCTTTACATTTTGGTGAACCCGACGTGAACATCCTAATTCTGATTATTCATGGTTAGATCTGAAAATTTTTTGCTTCCTTAATTACATTTCCATGTTTGATCTTTTGCAAATTTTAGAGGTTAATTGCATAAAAACCCTAAATTCTCTTTTTAGTAATTGAGCTTGTGAAATATTTAATTGTTACTGCTTGTTTCAGATCTACCCTTCTATTGCAAATTGTCAATTCATATTTATGCTTTAATTCTGAAAATTAAGTGGTTAAGTGACGAAACCTTAATTTTTAAAACTCTCTTGATTCAACCTTTGACTGATGATTTCACTGATCAAAACACCTCCAAATCAGCTGTAACTTTGGATTCCGCAACAAAATCATAATATCTCTCATCCCTTAAAATTTTGAAAAAAGTTGCGAGGACCGTGTGCACCCCGAGCGCCATCGTCCCCGACATTTTTTCTGAAATTTTGGGAGCTAGATCTTACTGTATTTTTCTGCTAGAATCCAGAATCTTGGCTGATTTCATCAATTCTAACACTTTCAAAATTAAAGTCAAAGTTGGTCTAGTGATTGCTTGGATTAAGGCTTATAATCATTCAAAAATTGTTGAAATTGAAATTTTGTGTTAAAATTGTGTTTCTTACTGTCCTAAATCTGAAAAGTGTGTTGGCATTCGTTCGAAGTTTCAGTGCTTTATTCAAATTTCTGCAATTTGTGACTTTTGAAATTAAGGGTTTAATTACAACAACTTTGATTTCCACTTTCAAAATTGAATTTTGCGTGAAATTGAGTCAACTTTTAAATTTTCAAAGCTTGCATTGCTTTTAGTATTCCCTCTAAAATCATAAAATTCAAAATTTCAGTTTCCCTCTCTTTTTCAAAATTCAAATTTTGCATTTTTCAACAATCTTGGTAGGATTCAATTTTCAGATTGTAACTTTAATTTGGCCTATCTACAGATCATAAAATCACTCAATTTTTTCAGATTAGCTTTGAAATCATCATAACTTTCATCCCTGAAAATTTCAAAAAAAGTTGCGAGGACCGTGTGCACTCCGTTCGCCACGGTCCCCGACATTTTTTCTGAAACTTCGAGAGATTGTCATGATTGCATTTAACAGCCTAAATCTAGGAGATTGGCTGATTTTATTGAAATTTGCTACCTCTAAATTCGAAAATAAATTCAAAATTCAAGATCTCAATTTTCAAGATAACAATTAAAATTAAGTGCTACCCCCTTGGCCCTAATTTTCAATTGTGCCTACCTTTCTTGGAAGTTGTGCATGAGTTTTACAACAATAAGCCTTACTTACACTAGTCCCGTTAGATGAAGCCTTAGAATTAAGTCTTTCCAAGGTTTAATTACCGAGGAGATGGAACCTAATTTGAATGGCCTTTTTAACGAGGACACGGGTACTTCCTCTAATCCCCTTAATGATGAAGAAGCTCTCCATGAGGTTTCTGTAGAACAACTTTCAAAATTGGATAACCAATTTGATGATTTTCAACAATGGATGTCTCAAGAATATCCCGATAGTCAAGCTCTTTCATTAATTGAGGGTCTAAAACGTATGGTTCAAAGTGATAAGAATGGAATTGATATTTTACATGGTATTGCACACATCGTGGATTTGAATGTGATGCCTATGAAGAGTTGTGCCGAAACTTTAGGTTATACACAACCTCCTACTCAAGTCAATCATTCTATTCCTTTGACAACTTCTATTGCTAGTATACCTACTTTTACATCAAACATAATGACTACTTCAATACAAAACATTCCACCTATGATCACCAGTCATGGGGGCAATCCTTCTTCTTCAATCAACCCTCTTCCTTCATTCAATCCGACTTATTCATTCATTCCTTCAATGAGTGTCCCTATTACATCTCCACAAATGAACATGGTGCAAGGGGGCAATTCATTTAACCATTCCATTCCTCCTTGTAGTGTTCCTTTTTCCCAATCATCTCCTATGACTAACCATCATAGTGTCCCGCCACCTTACTCTCAATCATTACCTTCTTTCAATAACATAATACCTCCATCACAATCTAACATGTCTAATATGAACTCTTTGACTGAAGCGACCATTAACAATCTTGCACAAACTGTCTCTTCTTTACAGCAACAAATTGCCTCTATGAACCAATCTAAGTTTAGTGTGCCCACATTTGATGTTGCGAGCCCACTTTCTCTTGACATTGTTAGAACTATCCCCCCTAAACATGTTGAAATCCCGCAGTTGGAGCTTTATAATGGTAAAGGTGATCCTCTAACACGTGTTAAGACCTTTCAAACAATATGTACCGATTTTGCTCATGACCAAAGGTTGCTTGCAAAACTGTTTACTAGAACATTAAGAGATAAGGCTCTACAATGGTATTGCTTGTTGCCTTCCTATTCTATTACTTCTTTCCAACAACTTGCAAATGCTTTTATTCAACAATTTCAAAACAATATAGGTCCTAAAGTTACTTTGATTGATTTAATGCATTGTAAACAAGGTGTTAAAGAAAAAGTGACTGATTTCATTGGTAGATATAAGCATTTGTGTGCTCAAATTTCTTTTCCAGTACCTGACAATGATATTCAAAGAATTTTTATTTCTAATTTACAAAAAGATATTAGAGAAAAACTTCTGTTTTCTGAGTTTACTTCTTTCCAACAGTTGTGCGCAACTCTTCACAATTATCAACTAACTGTGAGTCAAATGGAACAAGCAAATCCTATGGCTCCGAGTGATAAGGGTGATAGTAGTCAACAACCATTTGGGAAGTTTAAACCGAACAGAGAGTTCATTAAGTTCAATGAAAACATCATCAACAACAATGTGAATGCAGCATCAGGTGTGCCTCCTATTTCTAAGTTTTTCAAGAAAGAAAGAAAGTTTACTCCTTTGAATGAATCATTGCATAGTATTATGAATAAGTTATTGGAACAAAATGTGCTTACTCTCCCTCCTATAAAGCAAATAGATCCTGCAAAGATTAATTCACCCTACTTTGATAACAAATCTTTTTGTCAATTTCATCGTCAACCTGGGCATGATACTGAAAAATGTTTTGCTTTAAAGGGTAAAATTCAAGATTTGATTGATAATAATACTATCTCTGTTTCAGGTGTGAATGATAAAGGCAACACATCTGTAGCTCCTCCTAACCAAAATCTTAAGGTTTTTACTGATCCATTACCTTCTCACACCTCTAATGTGATTGAGACTAATGATTCCTCTTTCTCACCTGATGGTCTTGTGTCTATGACTCCGAATGTGATTAACTTTGTAGAGTATCAGAAAATCCCTAAAGAACCTTCCATCACATTTGATTCCAGTGAAACTATCAGGGCACCTGATGGTCCTTTATATATAGTTGCAAAAGTCAGGAATACACCTTGTCGTGGAGTGCTTATTGATCCTTCTTGTATGGTTAATGTCATTACTGAAGAATTTCTTTTTACTTTGCAATTGAATCAAGTGATCTATGACAAAACAAATGTTGTTGTGAAATTATTTGATGCATTTTCTTCTCCTACAATTGGTTCTATTACATTACCTATTGAGGTCCATAACAAATCCCTTGATGTGAGACTGGCTATTATTCCATCGTCCGAACAATTTTGTGTGAAGCTAGGCTATCCTTGGCTATCTTCCATGAAAGCTATTGCTTCTCCTATTCACAAGTGTTTGAAATTTCCCCATAATGGTGAAGTTTTTACTGTCAATCATAGTCTCTTTAAACCAGCTGAAAGAACTTCTAGCATTCCTGTTGATTATTTTTGGCCCAAACAATTCCAATCCCTTCCACCGCGAAGTGATCATCTTTTCAAATCTTATCAAAAGTGGAAAAAAGATATGATCTTATCTCTAAGTGAACCTAGAACACCCAAACTTGATATTCCTATCGTTCTTGAGAAGGAAGTTCTTCCTTTGAAAGATAAAACTAATGTCTTTCCTCAAGAAGATTCCCAACCCATCCCTATGGATGTGACTATGTCTATGTCTAATAAACTTTCTAAAGGTAGATCTATACCTCCTCGTCATGATGGACTTGGTCTCCTTCCTAAACTAGATATTCCTCCTTTATATGGAGCAGTTCCTCCTCCTTCCTCTTATAGAGAGAAGAGACCTTCCTCTTCTCCTATTGACCAACCTAAGAGACCACAACCTAAACACCCAAGTGATAAGGATGAGAACATTCCTCCTCCTCAATCTTCTCAACTTCCTACTAAGACTAGACAAAATCGTTATGCGCATGAACGCCGACGAAAGCATCGTCTTAGAGCACATGCAGCTATTTCCCAAACTTTGCAATCCCCAAAAACACCTTCAGCTAGTATTATTCCATTCTCTCCTCAGCCGAAAATTGAGCCAAAATCTCCTAAACATAAGATGCATGATGGTTTTGATCCTATGCGAGTTAAAGATCCTATTTTTATAAATCTTGATGATGATATAGATGAAAATGTTATTCATGATGAAAATGTTACTCCTCTTGCTTCTGATAGTGAATATGAATATGTTGATATTGATAACCATTTATCTAACGAATTTTCTAAAGCACTTATCCTAGCTCCTAGACAAGAACAACGTGGCTTGGAACATGAACATAGCCCTTGTTTGGATCTTGTGATAGCTCCATCTGATGTGTTGGATGTTCCTCCTCTAGCGTGTTTCCTGCCTTCCCGAAATATTGATTAGCAAGATCAGGGGGTGGATGACATGCTAGACTAGTTCATTAGCATAGCAGACTCTCTCCTCCTCTCTTGATCTCTTTTGTTACTTCTTCTATGTGTTATTCTCATTCTTCTATTTGTTGTCCGTAATGTTGTCTACTTGAGGACGATGCAAAACATTGAGATCTCTTTTGGTCTCTCTCATGTTGACTCAAATGACACATGTGTTCCCTTCTTCTAGGTGACCTTCCTTGATTGGGGAATGAAGAACAATTATGCATACATACATATGATATACATGAATTATCATATAGCATATTGACCCCGAGGAAAGCGAAGTCACCTCGTGCTTTGTGTTTTGTGTCTATTATCCTTGGGTTTATCTCACACTTGGGGGCTAAATCTTTGTGATAACGTGCTCCTTTCCCTTCTCATTTCTTATGTGTATCGCTACCTTAAAGCAATCACCCCCGATGAGGCGTGTGCGATCACTTTAACGTAGGGGGCATACACTCCGTTCATATCTCTTCAAGATACTTGAAAATTTCTTGGCGAACTTAGCTTTGCCTTGAAATTTTTTGGTATTTTTCTTGCATGACTCATAGTGAGGGAACCTTACTACTGATAGTCATGGTTCTCCCTCATGATCTTCCCTTTTACTTTGTCAATTGAAGTCGTAAGATCCTTAGTCCAATGGGGGCTTGGTGTATCTTGCCTCCTTGACGTGGTGAAAGTCTTTCAATGTTGTTTCCTTGTACTTTACCGGAAGTATGGGCGTACGCTTATACTCCCGCTAAAGTGGGGGCTAAATGTAGCATCCTAAAATTGCGACACTTGCAATTTTGACTGCATTTGGGTCTTCACGATGGCGGTGCAATGTTGAACCTGAATGGAGACCCCGAAACCTATTACGACATCAAAAATTGCATCTTTCTGCACCTTGGCCTGATCCTCCTTGCACCCTGCTGTCCCGAGAGGTGGGACCATGGTGCCCAGCGCCCTGGTCCTTCAAGACCATGGCGCCCAGTGCCTTGGTCCTCCAGGACCATGGCGCCTAGCGCCCTGGTCCCTCAGGACCATGGCGCCCAGCGCCTTGGTCCTCCAGGACCATGGCGCCTAGCACCCTGGTCCCTCAGGACCATGGCGCCCAGCGCCTTGGTCCCTGGCCCTATTTTGGGCCCGGTCTCTTATTGGGCATCGGGTCTTTAAGTTTGCAATTTGGAAAATAATGCTCCTAGGTCAGCCTAAGGTCGGAAAAATCAGTCTCCTAACCCTAATTGACAAGTATATAAACTACATTTCCCCTCTCAGAAAAGGGAGAAAAAACATATGTGTGCAAGAGGCGGAAGCGATAGGCAAACATTCAAACATTCAAACATTTAAGCATTCAAGCATTCCTTCAAGCAATTGAGCATTCTAAGTCTCCATTCAGGGCTAGGTGTTGCATTCAAGACAAGGATTCAACCATTGAAGAGGAGATCACTTAAAACATACAACATCATTACACCTTTGCATGTAAGAATACAAACATTCTTACAACAAGGTATCAATACTTGATTACATTACAAACATTTACATTTACAGCATTCTCATTTCTTGGTTAATTCCAAAACCGGGGTTTGACCTGAAGGCAAACCCCTCATCCCTAACCCCCCAATCGTCCTCTCTTTTTTGTGTGTAGGTTGTTGGTATGCGGCTATAATTGAAGATCTGGAATCCTTGTGCAGAGACGAACAGATCCCCCTTCGTTTCGCGGATTTTTCGAAGGACCGTGTGCACTCCGGGCACCATCGTCCCGTCAACTTTCGCTCAAATTTGCAGGACAACTTCGTCTCAACATTTTACTGCTAATTTCAGGTCTGTACCTTCATCCCATGTCCCTATCTCCATCTACAAGTGAATCTTTCTTACTTTACATACACTCCTAGTTCAATCCTTCTATCTACATTCTTTACAAAAGAGGGTATCCTTGATGTCTCCACCCTTGAAACTCATTTAGAATCCAGTCTTGCATTGTGTGGGATTGGATCTTATGGGTTTCAACCCCTCTTTTGAATGTAAAGTCTCTCCTAAGTGAAAACCGTCAACCCTAGTGACCTCCTTTCTCTCTCCTTGGAGTGGGGGGAACACCTGGGGTTCAATTTTCCGCTTTACAACTTTTTTATGATAACTCATGCGCAGACGGTTTTGATATACCTGGAGATGATTCAAGGCCTTGAGGTGCCTTTCATCTAACAATTCTAGCTCTTGTAAGCGGGCAATTCTATATTCTTCCTCTGGTAGGATGTTTTGTAGCGATACCCTTAGAGAGGGGATCTCGATCTCAAGGGGAAGGATAGCTTTGGAACCAAATACTAGGGAAAAAGGAGTGGCACCTGTGGGGGTGCGGATGGAGGTGTGGTAGGCCCACAATGCAGGATGGATTTGGAGGTGCCAATCACGGCCCGCTTCATTGACTGTCTTTTTGAGGATTTTTATTAGGGTTTTATTAGAAGCCTCAGCTTGGCCATTGCCTTGGGGATAATATGGAGTGGAGAAGCGGTGTTGGATGTTGAATTTTTCGCAGAGTTCTTTGACATCCTGGTTTTTAAATTGTTTACCATTATCTGTGATGATAACTTTTGGGATGCCATATCGGCAGATTAGGTAGTTCAAGATGAATTTGGATATTTGCTTGCCGGTGGTGAAAGTAAGAGGGATAGCCTCTACCCACTTGGTGAAGTATTCGGTGGCGGTGATAATGAATTTATGTCCGTTGGAAGATGAAGGGTGGATTTTCCCAATGAGATCAAGCCCCCACTATGAGAAGGGCCATGGTGTAATGAATGGCTGCAATTCTTGTGACGGTGCATGAATCTTGTCGCCATGCTGCTGGCAAGGGATGCATTTCTTCACATAGTTGTATGCATCTTCTTCTATTTTAGGCCAATAGTATCCTCTTCTCAAAAATAATTTAGCCAATGTGAGTCCACTTGAGTGTGCCCCACAGATGCCCTCATGTACTTCGCATAATGCCCATTCGGCTTCTTGTTTATCTAAACACCTTAGGAGGGAACCATCAAAATGCCTTCTGAACAAGGTGTCTGCAAGGATGGTGTAACGGGCACATCGGCGGATGAAAGTTTGTTGTTGGGTTTTGGTGAGATGTGGGGGAATGGTGTTGTCTTTGAGGAAACCGAAGGTTTCTTGATACCAAGGGGACTCGGGACCAACGAGAACACACACCATTTCAGACTCTGGTAGGTCGTATGCCGGTATAAACAATTGTTCGACCAAGAACTCGCACTTCTAACTATGTGCTGGCATTTAAAGGAGGGAGCCAATGGTGGCCATTGCATCTGCAGCCCTGTTGTTTGTTCGTGGGATTTGATCAAACTTGATTGTCATGAAATGTTGCTTAAGATCTTCAACCATGGTATGGTAGGAAAGGAGTTTATCATCTTTTGTCTGGTATTCATCATTGACTTGTTTTATGACGAGCTGGGAATCGCCATAGACTTGTAATTCCTTTATTTTCCAGTGGATAGCCAAGCGTAAACCTGTGATGAGGGCCTCGTATTCTGCTATGTTATTAGTACATGCAAAGGCTATCTTGTATGATTTGGGGATGCCATCTCCTTGATGTGTGACCAATAATATTCCTGCCCCCGATCCATTTTGAGTGTAGGAGCCATCAAAATACAATTTCCATGTGGAGGATGTGGTAACAGTCATAATGAACTCATCTAGTAATTCTGTGAGAAGAGGATGGTCGCCTGGAAGTGGAGCTTCAGCCAACTGATCTGCAATGACTTGTCTCTTGATTGCCTTTCTGTCCGCATATTCAATGTCAAACTCGCTTAAGAGCATGACCCATTTGCGGTTCTGCCAGTGAGAGCAACTTTGGACAAGAGATATTTAAGTGGATCATTTTTAGCAATTAATTTTGTCTTATTATTTAGCATATAGTGTCGTAGTTTCTGTGTGCTGAACACTAATGCCAAACATGCTCTTTCAATGGGGGTGTAATTGAGTTCATATCCTACCAACGTCCAACTGATGTAGTAAATGGCGTGTTCCTTCCCTTGATCATCTGTTTGCACCAGTAATGCCCCCAATACCATTGTAGTAGCACATATGTACAAAATGAGGGGTTTTCCAGGGGTAGGTGGCATCAAAACTGGAGGTGATGCTAGATATTCTTTTAATTTTTCAAAGGCCTTTTGACAGAGGCAATCCCATTTGAATTTTGTGTCTTTACGTAACAGGTGTGCAAATGGATGGCACTTGTCGGCTAGCTGTGAAATGAAACGCCTGACAGACTGGAGTTTTCCCTGGAGACTGCGTAGTTGTCTGAGAGTTTTTGGCGGAGGCATTTCCATAATAGCTTTTACCTTTGCGGGATCAACCTCGATGCCTCTATGGGAAACAATGAATCCTAATAGTTTTCCTGATGTGACTCCAAACACACACTTTTTTGGATTCAACCGTAGTTTGTATTTTTCCAATCTTTCAAAGATCTGTTTTAGAATAGGGATGTGCTCTTGTCTTGTCTTGGATTTGCCTAGCAGATCAACCACATAGTCCTCCATAATTTTGTGCAAGAGGTCATGAAAAATTGTTGTCATTGCCCGTTGATATATAGCTCCAGCATTTTTAAGGCCAAAAGGCATGACCCGGTAATAGAAAGTACCCCATGGTGTTGTGAATGCAGTTTTATACTGATCCTCATCTGCTATCCTGATTTGGTTGTATCCAGAAAACCCATCCATTAGCGATAGCATTTCATGTCCTGCTGTAAGATCCACAATCATATCTATGTTTGGGAGCAGGAAATCGTCTTTAGGACAAGCTATATTTAGATCTCAGAAATCTATGCAAATGCGGATGCCCCCAGCAGGTTTGTCGATAGGCACAATGTTGGAGACCCATTCAGCGTAGTCTATGGGTTTGATAAATTCTGCATCTAACAACTTTTGAAGTTCTGCCTTGACCAAGAGAGCAATATGCGGGTGCATTTTGCGGAGTTTTTGTTTTACAAGTTTTGCATCTGGGCAGATGGCGAGATTGTGAACCACCAAGGCAGGATCCAACCCTGGCATATCGGAATAGGACCATGCAAAATTGATTTTAACCTCTATAAGGAAGTTGATGAAGTCTTGTTTCTCGATTTCGGTGAGGGATTTGGCAATGAGCACATTTTTCAGAATGACATCGGTTCCCATGTTGATGTTGTCTATTTCTTCTATCAACAAATTTGATTTGTCCTGTGGAAGGTAACCAATGGTAGGGAGGTCAAATACCTCATCATCAAGTGCCTTTTCTAGGTTTTCACTTTCAGATACGCCCTTTGTTTTTATTTCTTGTTCATCCAAAGGCGCCTCAGGGAGGTTTTCACCTAGGAAATCATATCTTTTTCTTTTATTATCTTTTTTGTGGATAATGGCATTGACTTGACTACCAAAGTATCCATTTTCGTGTAGTTGAATACCCTCAATTCTATTACAATCTTCCATATTTTGCGCTGTTAGGAGAGCAATGAGAGCATTATCGTCGGCACAGATATCTAAAGTGGGTTTGTCTCATTGGCCCCAGTCAATGAGTTCAGGATGGACAAGATGTAGCTCATGTGAAGTGGGAGGGGTTACGGGGGTGATGGTATTGATGTAAGCATCGAAGAAGGTATCTTTCTCGTATTCATAAGGCATTTCATGGAATTCCTCTTCGTCAACGCTTTCGATATCCGAAGAAGGACTAGAAGGGGCACCGGCAATAGTAATCTTAGGCACCGGGGTGTACCCCAAGCCTCTGTTGTATCTGTAGGAGATAGGATTTATGGGTGCTTTTCTTCCTTTCTCCTCTGGTCCCAGACCGTGTCCTTTGTAACCCATTTTTTCAACTATGGCAAATGCTTTTGGGTACATTTCTTTGGATATTCTTGTTGGATCATCATCCTCTTCCTGATACAGCCATGAAGAGATATCTGCTTCGAGGTTCTCATTATCAAGTGGGCCCCATTGCTGGAAGGTGGTGTTTTGGCATTGCATGACTAGTTTCGGGTCCTTTTTAGCTCTTTTGGTTTGCCAAATGACTTAGGGGAGAGAGGGAGGTTGCCTATTAATAAGATGTCCTCCAATTTGTATTCTCCACAACCATTGTCCAAGATCTTGATTTGATTATTTGGTTGGGATGATGTGGAGGCAACATTTGATGTGTTAGATGGAGGTGTTGGCGAAGGTCTATTTAGTGGGAAATGATACGGATGCTTCCCCTCTAATAGTTTGCAATATTGAAAAGGTTGGGGATCACCTTTGACAGTGATCACTTTTCCATTATAGGGGAATTTGATGCATTGGTGATAGGTGGAGGGTATGGCCTGCAAGGAATGAATCCATGGCCTCCCGAGGAGAACGTTGTAGGGGAGATCAAGATCGAGTACTTACAAAGGGGTTTCAATTGTAATGGGGCCCACTTGAAGAGGTAAGGTGATCATGCCCTTTGAAATTCTTTCTGCATCATCATATGCCTTTATTGTGATCCTTCCTGATGTGTCTATCAGATCCTCAGAAAGTCCCAATTATTTTATCAATTTGTATGTACACAGATTAAGCCCGGATCCACCATCTATCAGGATACATTTGACCTTGTTCTTGTGGATGAGAGCTTTGATATGCAAAGGTTTGTTATGGTCCTCATCTGCGGGAGCATCTTTGGAGTTAAATACAATGTGCTGCTGGGCAGCAAGGTTTCCAATGAGGGTTTGAAATTGGGTGGCGTTGATGTTATCAAGAACGCGTGATTGGAGAAGGGCTTGTTCCAAAATTTCTTTATGGACCGGAGAAGTCTTGAGAAGTTCCAAAATGGAGATCTACGCGGGTGTCTTCCCAAGTTGATCAAGGAGGTCATATCGACGGGTGGAAGACATGGGTGGGGGGTTTGGTGGGGGAGGAACTCCTTGGATGGTGACTCTTCCTCGGCGTGTAGTTGCATTACAGTCATTCTGGAAATGGGAGGTGGAAGGTGTGGCACCTTGAATGACTATTCTAGCCGGATTTGGTCTGCTTTGGGAAGAAGGAGGATTAACTCCTTGGATGGTTATGACATTGACATGATTGTCTGCAGGTTCAATGCGACTTACTAAAAAATCAAAAACCAGTTACGTGATTAGCGTAGTCATAACCCATTGCATTAGATGATGATCCTTTTCCTTTATCATGCTTTGGGAAGGGTTCCTGGTACATTTTGAGTTTGTCATTGTTATTACTAGGTTTTGCATTTGCTACCTCAATCTCACCTCTATCAATGAGATCTTGTATGTAGATCTTCAGTTTCATACACTTTCGTGTATCATGTCCCTTGATACGATGGTATTCACAATACTCATTTTCATTATACCATCTTGGTTTAGGTTGATTGGGATCAAACGGGCGAGTGATTGGAAAAACCACTATACCTGCTTGGACAAGTTTTTGAAACACCACTTCAATAGGCTCAGCAAGAGGAGTGAAATCTCTTGGAGTCTTGTTATTCGATCGGGGTGGTCGTCCCTGGATTGAGACATTGTTGTGAGGTTTTTGAGATTGATTTGAATTGTTTTGATTATTGAATTGATGAATATTGGTGGTGGATTTTGGGGGAGCGGCCACGGTTTGGACCCGCTTTGCATCAGTTACACCATCATTGACCACATTTTTATTTTTAGCCCAGAATTTTGGCTTGTCGTTATGATAAGAGAAAGAACTTTGTGATGACTTCTGGTAATGTTTCAAGGTTCCTTCCTCCAACAAGACACATTCGAGGGCAAGGCCCTTATCGGTCAATTTTTGGAAGGATTTGATACATTGAGATATTAAAGGTCTTGAAAGTTCAGGCACCAAGTTCTTTTGAAATAGTTCAATTTGATGTTGTTCTGGCATGTCCCACTGGAATTTTTTGATAAGATGTCACCATATTTGTAGGAAATTGGTGAAGGTTTCTCCAGGCCTTTGTTTTGTATTACATAGGTCCATCATAGAAACATCATTACCCATGTTGTATGCATAGTGGGCCACAAATTTTTCTACCAAGTCTGGAAAAGAGACAATGGAACCTCGTGGTAAAGATGAGAACCATGTCAGGGTGTCTCCTGTGAGACTCTTGGGAAAGAGTCTACGAAGATAAAGGTCACTATAGGAGACTTCTTGGCATAAGACATGGAATTCGCGGACATGGTCACGGGGGTCTCCTTTGCCTTCATACTTGGTGAATTTAGGGATCTCAAATCCCGGGGGATACGATGCAACTGATATGGATGGGTCGTAAGGACAAGGGCAAAACTCTTCGAATGAGTAAGCTTTCCTTTTATTAGTCTTTTCTTTCATGTTTTTGATGATATTCTTCATGTCTTGAATTTCCTTGATGAGGTCTTGTTGTGGACTTTGATATTGATGGATTGTATTTGCCCCAAGAATTGGATGAACCAAAGAAGGTGCACCACCACGAATATATTGATATGATGAGGAGGTGGGAATGTGGGATGTGATGACCAATGTCATTTGGGTTTGTGTGATAGTTGGTTGCGGTCTGCCAACTGTTGTGACGGGATTGAATGCGGTCTGGATAAAATTTGCGACATTGTTGGGAGAAAGGGAAGTTTGTGGAATAGAAATATGTGGTTGAATAGAAGGAGGCGGTATAGAAATTTGTTGGAGAATGGATGAGATTGGATTTGATAGTGGTATGGATGGTAAGGAGGAAGAAGGCGGGATGGAGACCGTGGTGGGAGGTGTCGCGAGTGGCATTGATTGGGCTTGGATGATTGATGGGGCTGCAATTGATTGAGTTTGAATAGTAGGTGCAACACTTTGTGTGGGAGCGAGGTCTCCTTGCGGTTGTTGGACAAGAGTGGATCTATTAAATTTAGGTGGAAGTTGAGCTCCATGTTCAAGAAGAGTTTTCAGAAGTGCAGTAGGATTGTGTTTAATAAACTTTTCCATCATCTCTTGGTTATAAGAATCCGCTAGGAAATTTTGCACTTCCGGACAAAGTTCATCTTGGTTAACCATGTCAAGATTTTGGCTTTGATCTTGATCGCTTGGTTGCCCACTTTGTGTATGATCTTGCGTGGGATCTTCATATAAGACACCAATGTCTCGCATGCCATATTGTTGATCAACCATCTTTTTCTTTTGGGATCGAGTTGCGACCATACACGATATTTGTGATGAAAAGACTTAGGAAAAATGTGATGAAATGACTTAGAAAATTTGTGATGGAAGGATTTTAGAAACTTGTGATGAAAGGACTTAAGAAATTTGAGGATGAAAAGACTTAAGAAATTTGTGATGAAAGGACTTAAGAAATTTGAGGATGAAAAGATTTAACAAATTTGAGGATGAAAGGACTTAAGAAATTTGTGATGAAAGGAATTAAGAAATTTGAGGATGAAAGGACTTAAGAAATTTGTGATGAAAGGACTTAAGAAATTTGAGGATGAAAGGACTTAAGAAATTTGTGATGAAAGGACTTAAGAAATTTGAGGATGAAAGGACTTAGAAAATTTGTGATGGAAGGATTTTAGAAACTTGTGAGGAAAGGACTTAAGAAATTTGAGGATGAAAGGACTTAAGAAATTTGTGATGAAAGGACTTAAGAAATTTGAGGATGATTGATGAAGAAGGTATCGTAGTGATGGTTTAGAAGAAAACTTGATGACTAGGTTGTCTTTGGCATGAACATGAAGGATCTATTTAAATGGCAAGTTGTATGAAGGGATATGACCACCCTGATTTAGACAATAGTAGGTGTTTCAAAGGACAAACTTGAATGTTGACGTAGAGGATAAACTCTTAGCTTCTCTCTTAGGCTTATGAAAAATGGGACGGACAGAGTTTTGACTCAATTTTGGACTTGGTGTGGGTAATGACTTGGATAATTTGTTTGTGTCTTGACAAATATTTTTGCAAAGTGTTTGGGGATAGTGATGTGTTTTTAGTCTACTCTTGGCAAGTATGTATCAAACAAAGCAAACACAATGATTAAATGCATATTATCTCAAAGACACTCATGCTCATATACAACATTCTTAAGGCTGGCAAAGACAATAGTCATTGAATCCCAATTGGTTTCCCATCTACGCTTACCCAGAGCAGACACTTAGATGCTTGACCCCACTGGCTCCCCTCCATGGCACTCACTTCTTGGGGCAGCCAAGCATCAATTCCCATGAAAACTCCTCATGGCGAACTTTGTGTCTCTACTAAGGGTCGTAAGAATATGGGCCGCTTCAAAGGTCCAACCTCCTGCACCAATGACTAGAGGGTTTTTGGCCACTATGAACAAGGTGTTTAGTAAGTCTTCCCGTTAGGAGCTACCCTTCGAAGTTGCGCAAGCGCAATTGAGGCCTATAGCCCAACGAAACACCAAGAACTTAGTAGTCACGCAAGCATGATTGAGATCTCTAGGATTTTACTAAGCACCCAATGTGAGAGTGAACTCTCATATAGCCCCAACCATTAACCCTTTCATAGTCAATGGCCTATTTATTATAGTGAGTTGGGAACCCCAGGTCCGGGTGTACTCACTTAGGTCGTTCCCCTCTTACCTTCTCAAAGAGCAAGTTGGGAGGGCAGGCCCGCTAGAGGTAAACACACAATCAAACAAGAAAAGGCTGGAGGGTCTGGATTTCTGATCATCTAGTAAGATGAGAGCATACTTTCCTACCTTTACGCTTTTCTTAAAGACACATAAGACAATGGTTCATTCCATTTTAGTTAATATCTAGGTGCCTAATTTAAATAAATGCACAATATTTGGTTGAATCAACTAGACAACCTGCAAAACCACTTGATTAGTAGTTTGAAAAATGGAATCTTCAAAAAACGTCCTGCAAAACAACTTGATTAGTAGTTTGGAAAAATAATCTTCAACAAGCGTCCTGCAAAAATCAACAAAATGACAAAAATATTTATTTTATTTTATTTTTTGGGAATGAATAGAAAAACATGAATAAAAACTTTTTTACTAATAACAAATGTGGATTTGAAGAAAGCTTTGATGGGTAAATGGGGTTTGACTAGGTTTTTACCACTTTCTAAGGGATAGGCAAACGAAAAATGGGGATTTTGGAGGAGAGATGAAGGAATGAGAAAATTTGTCCAAGAGGGACAAAGAAGCAAAAGTTGAAGATGAATAATATGGGAAAAATTTGGAGGTGATTGGATGAAAAGGGAAGAAGTTATGGCAAACCTTAAAAATAGAGAAATATGGGATTTTGGGCTTCAAAAAGTGGATTTTTGAGCTAAGGCCTCTAAGGAAGAAAATGTGGAAAATGGCAATGTGGAGAATCTGGTGAAGTTTGAAGGGAAATGGAGTCGAGATAAAGAAGATATGGCGAAAAAACAGAAAAAATTTTACTTTAACAAAACAGAAACCCTAAATTTAACAGAACAAACACCCTAGATTTAACAGAACAGACAGAAACCCTAGATTTAACAGAGCAAATAGTCGCACTAAACAGAATAAAATAAAAATGTCAAAGGTCCGGATTTCTGATTGTCTAGATAGACAAGAGCATACTCTCCTACTTTCACACTTTCTTGCGGTCAGACAGATTATGATTAAACAGAGCAGATAACACGAAATGAAAAGAAAATGCAGACTACTGTTAGCACCTAACAAATTTCAAACATATTAACAGAGCAGACAGTCGCACTAAACAGATAGAAAAGTGCCAAAAATCTGGATTTCTGATTGTCTAGATAGACAAGAGCATACTCTCCTATTTTCACACTTTCTTACTGTCAGAGCATACAGTCGCGCTAAACAGAATAGAAAAGTGCCAAAGGTCCGGATTTCTGATTGTCTATATAGACAAGAGCATACTCTCCTACTTTCACACAGATTATAAATAAACAAAATAGATAACAGAGCTATCGTGCTGAAATAGAAACAACAAATAAACAAAAAAATAGAAAAGTAAAAGAATAAGGAGGAGTTGTCACGCAGAAATGCAGAGCCACTATTCTGGAACCTGCGAAAAAGATAAAAATAAATAAAAATTCTGCAGTCACACTATTCTAGAACCTGCGTCTCACAACTCACAAAAAACCTAAAAACACAACAACTTTAGTTCTTAGGGACGTGGGTCCCATCGGGCATGCCAAAATGAAGAGGTAAAAATAGATTTGAAAGGTAAATTGATCAAAACATAACGAAATAAACATGCAGAATGCTAAAATATCATTAAAAGACCATTTCACCTTGCTATTTTACCTTCTCCTTCGGATTGAGCTTGATGAAGTGAAGGCGCCCCTTGATAATGCTCCACTTGATGTGCTCCTTTGATTGCTGGATGTGAATGGCTCTCCAATATTGTGCACAAATGATAAGGATGAGATGATCAAGTTGCCAAGATGATTTCCTGGGCTCAAAAGGGCAGCATAAGCTTACTGGATTTCAAGATGTTTTGAATGAAGGGATGGAACCCTATTTTATAGGAAGAGGAGAGGAAAACGAATGGCTAGGATGAATTCGAGATGAAGGGCTATGATTTACTTGTGAGCTCACACAAGCTCCAAGAGCGGGTGTGGAGACCAAGAAATATGCCCTAAAGGCATTTCATATCTCCACACTCTACAAGATGCATTGGAGGAATTAAAAATTCTCCAAAAATGAATATTATGGGGATTAGAAGAATAAAAACGAATTAAAAATTCTTTGGGAGAGGGAAATGCCTAGAGGAATGTGAGATTTCGAAAATCTTATATTCATCTAGAAAAAGAGCATTTAAAGCTAGTGGCTGGATGAAAGGACAAAGAGTTGACTTTGTGGCTAATCATGATGATTAGCCATTAACGACTCATTAGGAGGGGGATTAGAGGAAATGTTATGTGGGATTTATATTTGTAGGAGAATTTGACTAGGAGAGAGAATGAGTGGAGGGAATAAAAAATTAGAAGAATAATGTTAAGTGAGTTTAGGGAGTTTCTAGAAGAATTTATTAGGTTAATGATGAATTAAGAAGATGATTTGTAGGAATCATGTAGGTTAACTAATTAATTGGAATTAATTAGCTAAGAGGGAGATTTGTGAGAATTTGATTTTTTAGAAGAATAAAGAAAGGGATTGATTTATTAAATAAATCATATGCTATAGTGTATAATTAATTAATTGATTGATTATGTGAGGAATTAAAAATAATTAAAATAATTATTTTTAAGTGTCTACAAGTTGTTCAAGGGGAAAATGTCACTAATTAAGTTGAAATGTCAATTTCTCAATCTACCTAAGGTAAAAGTTTAAAATAAATTGCAAAAGATAGAACAAGGCTACGAGAAAATGAATCATCAATATTACCTAAATCCATATTATCAACAAAATCTAGAAATAACCTTGTATGTAAAAAATTTATCATGCCAAAATTGCCAATTCTAACATGAAAATGAGACCAAGGAAAGCTCTAGAACAACTACTACTATTCATTCACATGTTCCTTATTAACCTCAATCACCACGAAAGATGCACAAATTGATTATAACAAAGAAGATGTTTCATAAATGTAAATATTAATTCAGGACTAAGGAAAATGAAAGAAATAAAAGAATACCAAGCAATCAAAAAAGACTACCAATATCATTGCAAACTATGAACTTCACTTCCATTAATTCTTCAAAATATACTAGCAAAGCACAAGTATTCAAACTACAGCCTATTGCTAAATGTCTTTTGAAAGAAAACATACTAATGAGTGTTACTAAACTTGGACCTTAAATAATCAATTATTAGACCCTTAAAATTAATTTTGAAATTACATTTATAGAAACTTTTTCCTCAAAATTAGAGATTAAATTCCACCCAAAACCTTATCAAACTAAGAGGTACAATCAACACACAAGATACTAGCCTATAACTGAATTAAGAACTATAAGTTGACTAATGAAAATGAAATTTAAGTCAGAAGGAACTTAGAATATGGAGTCAAAGAAGCATGGAGAACAAGAAAAAGAGGATCTATCTAGGCCCCCACCCCCAAGATGACTCCTCCAAAAAATTTTAACTTAGGTGCACAAGCAACAAGATGAAGAACAAAGGCCAAAGTAGGTTGTAACTACCATGAACCCGTCCATCCAAAGTGATGAGAATCTAGATGTTCCTGAGTTGCTACAATTCAACTTTGAAAGGATAAAGAAGAGAGTATTGAAGAAAGTAAGTTTGCAAAAGATGATTGTTGAGGTTGAGGCCACAAAGAAGCCAAAGAAGGAAATGACTTTGTATGCCACCTAAAACTATGAAAAAGGAGAGATAACTGCCAATACCCTAAAATAGAGAAGATTTAGTAAAAACTGCCAATACCCTAAACTAGGGTAACCCGAGACAGTAAGAAAATGGTTTGGGAGTCATATAGACTAGCTTTATATTGTATGTTAATTACAAAGTGATAAGTTTTGTGGTTGCAAATTTTCAGTCCACCCCTTCTAGGTTAGGATTGTGCTGAACTGAACACAATTGTATCTCCCTAGGGCTTCCGGGTCGAGTATGTTAGGCTGGCTGGCAAGAGAAAGAAAGGCTTGCCCAAACAACACTGAATGAAGGTTGCAAATCACTTGAATAATATTCATTCCCATTGTTTTCTTATGCATTGGCTTGATCTCCATCAATTCAGCAGCCAGAGGTAGACACTGCCCTATATATTAGCTCGTACAATAGTGAACAATCAACACGTATACGGGAGGAAGGGATTGCTACGACAAAATTCAATGCTCACTCCTCAATCATAGTTCTATGGTTTTACAAGGAGTGGATTCCTACAAGGTATTATGCATTCAGGGAACCACACCTTTGACTAGGAGCCATCTAGCCTGAGATTGGATAATCAATATGAATATGAGATTGACCAATTTGCATTAAAAACTAGGGCAATTAACCACCACATGTCTCATTTCCTAACATATTTTGTATAAAAAAGGAATCTCTCATACTCCAAGAGTTGCTTCCACAATCGGTCAATATCTCACAAGAATGCAGGCATAGCTAGCATGTATAAAAGCAAGCAAAAGTTGTAGAATCTCTTGAATGGTATATTTTTTGCAACATGAAATTAAGGTGAAGAATCTACCTCTTGCACGGGATTGTAAGCAATGCACAAATGCCTTCAACGCGGGTTTGATGTTGTTGGGGGTTGAAGTCACCACAGATGCCTACGCGGGATTGCAATGCACAAATGAATTGCCCTCTTTTTTTTTTTTAAGTAATGACCGTTGTCGTCGGAATTACGACGAACTTGAGCACTTTTTTGAAAAAAAGAAAATTTTCATTGCTAATGCCTTCTTCGTCGAAACCAAATGGCAAATTATCATCGGAATTACGATGAATTCGGGCATTTTTTCAAAAAAAAAATCAAATTTGGTCACAATATACCTTCTCCGTCGGAAACCTCAGTCGGAAATCTAGTCCAAATGTATTAGTGTTCTACTAGATGCCCACTGTTACTCGCTCTCAACAAAACAAACAAAGTGAAATGCAACCAGAGTCCAAAATGAATCGAAGATTATCAAATCCTTTTGAGTGTCCCAATTTAGAAGACACCGAGATTTTTGAAGAACTCCTCCAAGAGTGTCAAGAAAGTGCTTCATTTCAAAAACTTGTGGAAAGACTCATGGAAAACGACAAAGAAAAATATCTACTCATGCTCACAAGCAAAGGAGTTAAACTCCCTGAAGACTTTGACACTAACATATTTAGAACAAGATCTCGACATTATGACTATCAAGAACGACAAAGAGAGGAGGAAGCACGTGATCATGAACAAAACATACCTGAGCAAAATCTACCAGAACAGAATTTGCACGAGCAAAACATCCCTGAGCAAAACATACCCCATCACACACCATTTCAACTTAGAAATAATGCAAGGGAAGAACTCTTCCCTTGGAAGGAAAATGCACCTTTGATTGCTCTCACTCAGCAAATGCAAATGTTGCAGAGACAAATGCAAGACATGCAACAAGGGACAACAATATGGTACTCTTTGACTGAAATTTGTCTTTATCCTCTTGATAGACGGTTAAACATGGTGCCTTTTCCCCCAAACTTAGATATTCCCAAATTTGACAAAAATGATGGGAAAAGCTATCCTCATGATCATGTTCAGGAATTTTGTACCATGAGTCTTGAATTTTCCCATGATGACACCTATTTGATGAGGTTATTCCCAAGAAGCTTGGGAGGACAAACAATGGAATGGTTATCCAAAATCACACCTCTTGTCAGATCATTCGATGAATTAGTCAACAAGTTCATAACTCAATATTCCTATAACATTCAACATGCTATCACTATGCTAGATGTCTGTAATACCAAGCAGAAAAACAATGAAACATTCATGGTATTCCTTCAACGTTGGCGACGTATGGTTTCGAAATATCCTCGAGATGTTCCCGAAAAGGAAAAGATGGAAATTTTCATCGACAACTTGAATAGTGAGATGAGTTACATACTCAAACTTCAATGCATGCCATCTTTTGCCAAATTGATTGAAAAATGGCATCCAAGTAGAGGAAGCATGTGTCAAGAAAGGAACATTGAAATTCTTCAAAGAAGGAACAAATTCATCCAACTACAACAACCCAAACAACAACTTAGACAAATCTAGATTCTAGACCAGAAACAAAAACAATGGAAATGAAGGAGGAAATGAATCAAATGATGCAAAATCCAAGCAACCAGTGCTAGCGTTATCAAGTAATCCTCAAGCTACAAAGAATCCAAAAGGTGCTAACCAAGGCACTAACACTTATGCACCAAATACCAATCAATATCAACTCAACACAAACAATGCCAACAATAACCAAAGCAATAACACCAATCGAGGACCTAATACAAACTCACGAGGTAACAACAACAACTTTCTAAAATGTGTCTACACACCATTAGGGCAATCATTGGAGTCAGCATTCAGAGAACTCCTAGCAAACAAAATTATCTCCTTACCAACAATTAACAACTTTGAACCACAAATCAAACCACCCTCGTGGAATGACTCACACTTTTGTGATTTTCATCAAAACAAAGTTCATCAAACAAATGATTGCATGAGACTGGAAAACATTGTTCAAGACATGATTGATAGAGCCGATTTAACAGTCGATGGTCTCAAGACAAACGGTGACCAAGGAGCCTTTAAGAATCCTCTTCCAAACTACAACAAGGATGGATCTTCAACATCAAATGATACACGTGGAGCTCGTATCAATCACATATACAATAACACCATCAATCATATATCAGCTGAGGAAAATCAAGTAAACGTCATCACCATCAAAGACAAGCGTGAACATGAATCCATCAATGTAACAACCAGAGCTCAAAAATATGTTTTGAAGGGGCATACGTCAACAACAAACACCATACCCAAAATTCAATACGATCTAGTCAGTCAACTGTGCAAAACTCCTACCCAAATATCTATACTGGAGTTGCTAAAACTTTTGCCAAAACACAAAGACATCTTGGAACAAGCACTATTGGAAACAAATGTACCTCAAGATCTGGATGCTGACAAATTCCAAGCCATGGTGGCTCATATGACAGGGCCTCATAACCTTACCTTTTCTGAGCATGATAATATCTCATTGAGCCATCCACACAATACTCCACTCCACATTGAAGTCTTGGTCTACAAGCATCGAGTCAAAAGAGTATTAATAGATGGAGGAGTTGGACTCAATATCTATACCTTGAAACTTATTTGTGCATTAGGCTTCTCCGAGCAATCTATTGATCCACGCAAAAAGATCACTATCAAAGCATATGACGATGAAGAAAGATCATCTAAAGGAACAGTAATGTTGCCAATTCAAGTAGGACCAATAGAAAAGGACACTATGTGCCAAGTCTTAGACATATACCTCACATATAATATCTTATTGGGTCGACCTTGGATACATGAAATGCGAGCAGTACCTTCTACTTATCATCAGTGTGTTAAGTTCCCCTATAATGGACATGATATTTCTATATCAGCAGATCATAACCCTTTTCAACAGTGTAATGCTATGGGGGCAGCCCAAGACAGCTTGGTTCCACATAATAGAGAAAAACAAAGTTCCTCAAAACTAGATCTTCAGCAAGAAAAGTCTAAATCACTATCTATGGATTTCAAGAAGAAAATGAAAATCAAAGAGCAAGGCATGGGAGAATACTCTTTGGAACCTTTGTGTTTAGCCAACTTACCAGCATTGCCTAAATCTCATGGATTACCTACAGCATCAACACATCAAGCAACCCAACCCATCACCAAGTTTGATGGCAAATTTATCCAACTAGGCACTCTAGCACATGAATCAGAGGAGAAAGACATCCTTAGTTGGCTATACAAGGATGAGGAAGAAGACAGAGAGGCTACTATAGAGGTAGCTATACCAACACACCTGTATGGAAAAGGTTACTTGATCATGCAACAAATGGTATATAATGGCAAAGGACCTATCGGAAAACATCAGGAAGGTGTCACAGAACCATTAGATCCTCCTTCACAATTCAGTAAAGACAAAACAAGATTGGGCTATGAACACACTCTACCACCAAGGAAGACACCAAGCAAATACCAAAAACCTCAGTGGAAGGCAAAGAAGAAATACAAGGAGGACTCCTGGTAGGAAGCACTATTTGAGTTAGCACAGACAATACGCAAAGAACGTGAATATCAAGAAAGAAAGCAACATCAAGGGAAGCCCATCAATCAAAAGAAGGAAGCATCTACTATCGAAGTACACCATGTTCAAGAACCAGTGTCCGACAAAGAGGAATCTCTTCCTGATAACATCATTCCTTCTCGAGGACAGACAATATATGAACAAATGCAAAGAGTGGAAGCAGGATCTGACACAGAATCAGAGAAAACTATCAGACTTGTATCAATCATCAAAGATCTGTTTTCACCCTACAACATACCCGTCCACAGCACTGCCAGAATTTGAGATAATACCTCTAAAACTGATTCCAATGAATATCAATGGGGCAGTTGTTTCAATGTTACTAAAGATATTGCTGCAAATGACAGTCATACACCCATCTCTCAAGAAGAACACGACACAAAACCTAGACCACTTGAATTTGGTCCACAAAATATCTATGACGCCAAAGAAAATGAGCAGTGACATTATGAACAAGTCTACACAGAAGATGATACCATCGAAGACCTTGACAAAATCCTTAACTTCTTTAACACCCCAGCCAACCATGATGATACCTCCATCCTGACACTTACAGCAGCTGAAATTGATCCACCTAATGATTCTTTACCACTTATCTTTCCTGACCTCATAGACTGGGACAAACCTGAAACTCATGACATACCAATTTTCCTGAATGATGAATCCATCATCCATTACTTGTGTACCGTTAACCCAGAAACAGACTCTACCAGTGAACAAAGTAACGACATCTGCAATCAGAGGAGTGCCAAGTCTCTCAGTCGCAAAAATGAACAAAATAAAGGATCTACTGCTGAAAAAATAGTCAATGGTAGCAATAGATCACAAAAAAGTAAAAATAAAGGATGCATCTGAGGGTGAAAACCTTTTTAAGGCACCAAAAGATTGGAGACTTGACACTCTTCCTAAACATTATCAGGAGCGATCACCCATATTGATTGACCCCACTCAATGAATCAACATTGGTATAACAAAAGCAGCCAAAAAAATACACCTTGCAGAATCTTTGACAGAGGAAGAAAAATTAGAGTTTATCCAATTTTTCAAAGAAAAGCAAATCAACTTTGCTTGGTCATATGCAGATATGCCTAGGATTGATCCACAATTAATCATGCATCGCTTGTCCATTTCTCCAGGAGCTAAGCCAGTCAAGCAAAACTGAGAAAGATGAATCCACATGTAGCACTCATGGTCAAAGCTGAGCTGAAGAAACTATTAGACATCGGATTTATTCGACCTATCGACTATGCTGAATGGATTTCCAACATTGTACCAGTTTCCAAACCAGAAGGCAGTATCAGAATATGTACCAATTTTAGAGATGTCAACAAAGCATGTCCAAAGGATGACTTTCCTTTGCCTAGTATCGACATAATTGTAGACCTCACAGCAGGCCATGCAATGCTATCACTAATGGATGGTTTTTCAGGCTATAATCAAATCAAGATAGCCCCAGAGGATCAAGATAGAACAACATTCACCTGTCCTTGGGGAACGTACTATTGGAATGTCATGCCACTTGGCTTAAAGAATGCAGGGGCAACTTATCAATGAGCAATGACAACAATTTTTCATGACATGATGCATACCTTCATGGAGGACTATGTGGATGATTTACTAGCTAAATCATTTACTCGGACAGAACATCTAAGCATCTTAGAGAAGATTTTTGGCAGATTGGAGAAATTCCAAGTCAGGCTCAACCCTCAGAAGTGTGTCTTCAGGGTTACATCAGGCAAGTTACTAGGCTACATAGTTTCAGCAAAGGGCATTGAAGTGGATCCAGCAAAGGTACAAGCCATAATGGAGATGCCACCACCAAAGAACATCAGCCAACTCAGAACTCTACAAGGATGGCTCCAGTCAATCAGGTGATTCATCACTCAACTAGCAGATAAAAGTCTACCATTCAATCATTTTCTACATAAAAATGTACCATTCAGATGGGAAGCCAAATGTGCAGAATCATTCTATCAAATCAAGCAATGTCTAATGAACCCACCAGTTCTAGTACCACCAATAGCAGGGAAGTCACTCATTCTCTACATTTCAATAACAAATATATCAATGGGAGCATTATTAACACAAGAAGATCAACAAGGCAAGAAATGAACTATCTATTACATCAGCATGACATTAAACAGATATGAACTCAACTATACATTCATTGAGAAGGCTTGTCTAACAGGGGTATTTGCCTCTCAAAAGTTTCGGCACTACATGCTAGCTCACACCATCAAGCTCGTAGCAAAAATTGATCCTCTCAAATATTTACTTAGCAAAGCAGCTCTTACAGGCAGATTGGCTAAATGGGTCATGATTCTCAATGAATTTGATATCCACTACATAGAGCGACGAGCTACCAAAGGACAAGCAATTGCTGATCAACTGGCTAAAGCACCACTACCTAGAAAACAACCAATGGAGACCTAATTTCTAGACAAGGATGTTCTTGCTATTTCCACCAAACAATGGACCCTGTACTTTGATGGATCCTATACTCAACATGGCTCAGGTGCTGGCATTCTGTTCATCACTCCTGAAGGGCACGCCATACCAAGATCATATAGGCTCATGTTTCCATGCACAAATAACATTGTTGAATATGAGGCACTGGTTATAGGCATCAAAATGGTCATAGAATGGAGAATCACATAATTGAAAGTCTACGGAGATTCACAACTAGTCATCAATCAAATCAACAATGACTATCAGACAAAGGATGACAAGCTGCTACCCTACAAATGAATGGTGGATGATTTCAAACAATATTTTGTACACATCACCTTTGAGCAAATACCAAGGTTGGACAATAGAGCAGTTGATGCAATGGCTACTATCGCTTCACTACTGCAAATTCTAGAGCAACAAAATCGTTACGAGTTTCTGGTAGAGCAATTGTTCTCCCCAACCTATGACCATTCTGAATCCCATGTTATCTATGCCTTGACCGGTTCTGACTCTCCGTTATACTGACTGATATACGACTATCTTAAAAGCAATATCCTACCCATTGATCTATCTCAAAACCAAAAATGCAACTTTATCCGGCAAGCCTCCCGTTATACTCTCACAGCTGATACTTTGTACCGTTGAGGTCTAGATGGTACTCTTCTTCATTGCCTTGATCGTAATGAATCTGACTCCGCTTTACAAGAGCTTCATGAAGGTATCTGTGGCACACATTCAAGTGGTCCTACTCTTGCTAAAAAAATTCTAAGAATGGGATATTACTGGCCGACAATGGAAAAAGACTCTTATCATTTTGCAAAGAAGTGTCCTAAATGCCAAATCCATGGCAATCTTATACATGCACCAGCATAGGAACTACAACCATTCACAACATCCTGGTCCCTTTTCTAGTGGGGACTGGACTTAGTTGGCAAAATACATCCTTCATCTTCAAATGGACACAAGTTCATTATTATTGCAACAAAATATTTTACCAAATGGATTGAAGCGGTCCCCATGACCACAGTGACTGGGAAACAAATAACATATTTTATCCTTAATTATCTAATTTGTAGATATGGCATTCCAAGTTCCATCATCACAGATAATGGACGACCTTTCAAGAACTAAGATGTGTGAGAATTATGTGAAAAATTCAAAATCCAACATCGTTTCTCTACACCTTACTACCCATAGGGGAATGGTCAGACAAAAGCATCCAATAAGACAATATTGAAAATCCTAAAGAAAACAGTGAATGATGCAGGTAAAAATTGGCATGTACAACTCAATCCTGCACTTTGGGCATACAGAACTAGCATCCACATACCTACAGGAGCTACACCATATTCATTGGTATATGGATCAGAGGCAATTTTATCCCTGGAGGTAGAAATTCCATCTCTCGGAGTCTCTTTGAAAGGCCTAATTCTAGATGAAGAGTATCGAGTCAACCGACTGCAAGAGCTAGAACTTCTAGATGAAATATGCCAACATCCCTACACTCACCTCAAAGAATATTAGCAACGCATGTGCAAAAGCTACAACCACAAGGTCATTCCTAGAATTTTAAAAATTGGTGAGCTAATACTCAAGGAAAATCCTAGAAATCAGCAAGATCGAGAAAAGAAAGGGAAATTTGAACCTAACTGGTTAGGTCCCTATGTCATCATATCAGCCTATAAATCAGGTGCTTATCAGCTAACAACTTCAGAAGGAGATGTGCTCGATGAACCAACTAACAACATCCATCTAAAGAAATACTACACTTGAGCAGTCTAATGCACAGAAAAGTCAAAAATATCAAAAAAATCAAAAAATATCAAAAATCAAGAAAAAACAAATAAAAAGGTACAATAAAAGCAACTGGTGAAAACCTGGCAATAGGCGCTATTGCGAGAGGACAGTTCCTCTATCTATCTTTACTACCAAACCGTTATATCCATAGTCAAGTGCTATCGACCATCGCCCGACATTTTATCACATTATCCAGGAAATACTTAGCGTAGTCAGTATCCTGGTTTATCCAAATATCATTTCATCATATCCCACCATGGCTTGGTAATCACTGTACATATCCACAATAAGAGGAAAACTCAGCTAGGGGCAGCATTGATCAAAATTTGCAGTACATTCAAAACATCAAAACTTGCAACAAACTCAGACAATCATATCCAGCAAACAGATCAACAATCACAAAACCAAACATTGATCACTTAAAGGATTCACAAAACATGATGGATGATTTTCAGAAGTATCAAATGTTTGCATCTTGCATGAAGTTTTTGACTATTTTGCACTAAAACTTTTTGAACTATTGGATCCTCTACGTTTTCTCAACAATGCATCAAGCTGGAGAAAGTCTTGGGGACTCTAATATTTTTTTAGTTTTTTGTCTCTGAGGCGATCACTTCTCCTATGCAAATACTTGTCTCAAGACGTGATTCGCGGTATATCACTAAAGACATGATTCCACTTTACACATACAAATGGTTTAATCTTGTCTATTTATACACAATCCGCACTCAGGTCGTCTTGGTTCAATTATACCTTGACACTTGTGCTATCTTGCAAAATCAAAAATCATGTAAATTTTTCTCAGGTCATTATGGTTCATTTACACCATTATGCTTGTATAGATTTTCAACATATCCCAATAACTCAATTCTCAATGATGATACCTATAAAGAAAGCAAAAACATGTGACTATACAAGGATGACAAATGTCGAATGAGGATGCTCAATTAGCTACATATCATTTTACAATTAGTTGCATATCATTTTACAATTAGTTGCATATCATACATCTCATTTTCAAGATACATCTCACATCATATCATACATCTCATTTTTAAGATACATCTCACAACATCATGCATTAACACATCATATTCATATCAAATCACACACATCTAAGCATTGCATCATCATCATAGAAACATCAAAATCATATAGAAAGTATCATCCATAACACATCGCATAAGGATCAAGGAAAATGGTGTCATATATATATATATATATATATATATATATATATATATATATATATCTCAAAAATGATCAATGTACAAAATATGTCATGTCTGTGCTAATACAACAAAATGATCAAAATACAATGGAGACAACGTCTCTCAAGTATGACTATCTCTTGAGGGTGACCGTCTCACAGCTGATGTCCCAGCACCTAGATCTCCAGGTGGGTCCTGTCTAGTAGGCCATGTCACGCCTCTTCTCTCTGTACTTGACCCAGTCTCTTTGGATCGACTGGATCTCGAAGCTGTAAAACTTGGCACTCGACGCTCCCTGGGCACCGCATCCTCGTAATGCCTCCAGTAATACTCTACCTCCTTGGTTCTCAAAGCCACCTCTCTCAGGGTATCTCTCATCGAGCCACTCACCGCCGCTCTCTCCAAAGCCTCTACTCGAGCCTCAAATCGACCCAACTGCTCCAAAACTGTAGCCCGCTCAGTGGTCAGCTGTGTAATCTGCCACTGATATGTCAATAGTTGTGTTTGCAGGTGCTGCACTGATAACTGCAACAACCTAATTTGCGCGTCCTCCCAGTGCATCGGAATCCGCATCTGGATGGGTGCCTATGAAGTGGTACCCCCTATCCCACTCCCTATCCTCGGTGCTAGTGGGGGTAACACATCCAACCTCCTCCTCTGAGCCGACCATCTAAACTCATCAGTCATTCCCACCGCTGCTATCACCTCTTCTACCCTCTCCTCTCCCCCAACTCCGATAGCTAAACCTCCTCTCCCTCTATCCACCACAGCTTGCCGCACTACTCTCTCCACCTGAATCCCTTCATCACCACCATCTCCACCCCTGTCTCCTCTCCTCCCCCGATCTCCACCCCTATCTCCTCTCCTTCCTCTATCCCCTCGCTGACCTCAGCCACCTCCTCTACCATCTCCTCCATCATCACCTCCACCATCCCCGCCTCCCACATCCAGCTCCTCTCCATCCTCTCTCCATCTCCCTAGCCTCTCGGACTGCTCATCATCCTCATCATCATCAAAAGAGGGAATCATCTCCGCTGGATCTGATATCCTGGCCACTGCATGTGCCGCAAACAGTGTGGTGAATTCCTCTGTCATCCCTGCCTCCACTACCCCATAGGCGTAGTCCCATATCTGGTCGGCTAAGTGAAAGAACTCCTCAATTATCATTTTGCTATCAATAGTGGGTCCCCACTCTAATATATCCTGTCTCCGTCGAGCATACACGCATGCTCCCTGTGGAACTCCCTACTGGAGACCATACTATCACAACACCCGGCTATGCAAGAATCTCTCAATAATAAAGGGCGTTCGCCTTATAAAAAATTGAGACATATAGACATAAGGCATCTCCATCCCATCCTCTTCCCAGACCTTGCACTCCATATACGATCTCCAGACGACCGTATCAATATCATCTAGCACTCTCCTCCAATGGTCTAGTTTGCCCAGCTTACGCTGGACAACTATCCCTCGATATCCGTATGCATAAGCACACCCAGTAGGCCTATCTCTATCTACCAGTAGCCTAGCTGCGGGAATATGTTCCCATGCCCATACCTGTAGCAGTGCAACTCCAGCGGATAGACTGTTGTACCCTAAGTAAACCACCTGATGCAGATCCTTGTATAAATGGGCCAGCATAGCCGACCCCCATGCGAATCGGCGACCCTATGTCACCATGTCCTCCAGGACCAACCCCCATCCTACAGCTAGTCCCTTAGACCTATGGTCGGGACATAAGAAACCACCTATGAATCCTGTCAGCACTGATGGTAGAGGAGCATAATCCAAATCAATGAACTCCTGCCAAGGGATCTCATATCCACAAATTGTATCATCCTGTAGAATCCGACAAAGTGCCTCTGTCCTGCCCTCCTCTGTCTGCTCATATGGTAATAATGCACCTACCACGGGAATCCGCAAAATCTGGTAACAATCCTCAGGTGTCACTGTGATCTCACCTGTCACCAAATGGAAGGTGTTGGTGTCACTGTGCCACCTCTCAGCCAATGCTATCAATAAACCCCAGTTAATGATAAACTGGGGCATCTCTAACAAAGAGGATAGGCCACACCTCTCAATGATATCCCTGTCAGCCTGTGTCAATTGTGGTATCAATGACCACGGTCTCGGAAATTGCTCTCGCGACTGAACAACTCCAATGCACTCTTGTCACAAAGAAAAACAAGTCCAATATCAGTTTCCTCATCAAATCAAATTCATATCAACTTGAAACTTTGAAAATCTAATCAAGTTCCACATCATATCAAATCCATTTCCATATCAAATCATATCAACTTGTAAAACAACTCAAGTTTCACATTCATATCAACTTGTAAAACAACTCAAGTTTCACATTCATATCAACTTGTAACACAACTCAAGTTTCACATTCATATCAACTTGTAACACAACTCAAGTTCCACAATCATATCAGCTTGTAAAACAACTCAAGTTCCACATATATATCAACTTGAAACAATGAATATCAAATCAAGTTCATATCAAAACATCCATATCAAAATGCACATCAAAACCACATCCTATCAGATTAATATCAACTTGAAATATTGTAAATCAAATCAAGTTATCTATCCAAAAACCATATCGGAACTCATATTGGACAACTTATCAAAACAATGACAGCAGACACGCAGACTGAAATTCGCACCCATCTCGACACAACTGGCAAAAACCTACCTATTTTTCTTCATCAAAAATCCTGCTTTATCCAAATTTTTTTGCTCATGCGCTAATTTTTTTTTATCTACGCGCTAAACTGTACCTATGCGCTATGCTATCCTATCAATGCGCTACCCTATTAACCCTGCGTGCTAACCTGCACCTATGCGCTACCCTACCCTATCTACGTGCCACCTAAACTACCCTCTGCACCACTTCTATCCTATGCGCTATCCTACTTGGTCCCTACGCTGCGAACATAACCCTACGCACTATCCTACTCTACCGCTGTGAGCCCCTGCTAACCATATGCACTAGGTCTTTCCTATGCGCTAACCTTTTTCCCCTACGTGCTACCCTGTGTCACCGATGCACTATCCTAATCTACCTGGATGCTACCCTACTTCATTACACCCTACGTGCTATGAAACCTATCATATGCCCTACGATTCAACCCCGACGCGCTAAACCGTTAAATTCGCATGGAAATTTTCAAAAACATGATCAAAATGACAAAACAAAAATCCAAAAGGGGTCAAAAAGGATGAATTATTGGTGGTCCATATGTGGCAGGCCTCCAATACCTCCGAACGCGCTCGAATCGATGAGAAGCAAAAGGAATCGACATTTTGTCTTTTTCTCCAAGTGTCACTTTCTCCAAAGTCAACAAGCACAAATGAGACAAAATAAATCACTTTTTACCTTTTTATAGGGTAAATGAAAATTAGGATTGTGTGGACAAACACATAAATTGCTTGTGGTCTCATTTCTAAACTTCGCAAACATCATTATCGGGAGATGAATCAACTTTTCGTATTCAACATAGACAAAAATTTAAAATGCAATCAAATTTATCAAAACAAATCAAATTTTCAAAATTTTGATTCATTTCCCGAGGGGGCATTATCAACATCATTTATCAAATCTAGGGCATCGTTTATCAAATCTGGGGCATGACATGAACATCTCAAACACAACATCACACTGATAATAACCAAATCATGATGACACATCATTTTCTTTGAATCAACATGTGCACACACACCACTTCAAAGAGGGGCAAAATGTAGACATATAAAAATGACCATATTCCTAAATAAATATTTAATGTTCATTTTATTCTCATTCCTCTATTTAGTTAAATCTAATTTAATTAAATCACCCACATTCTTCTATCTAATTAAATAAATTATTCAATTTATTTATTTAAATTTTTTTTTGAATAAAAGGGGTAAAAACTTTATTGAAGATCAAGCACAAAAATTACAAGGAGGACTAGAGCCCCAAGGCCACAAAAAAGAGCCCTAGGCCCAGACCAAGATCAGCCAGCATCATAACTATCCATGTCCTCAGCAATAATCCTTCGCAAACTTGATAGTAATCCGGGGAGAGATGCTCCCAACCTTCAATCTTCCAATCACTACCGTGTTCTGAAGCCCACTTAGCCAAACAATGAGCTGCTCTATTCCATTCCCGAGGAATGTGGATGAAGGACACTTGCTCCATTAAAGAACTAATATGAAGAATCTGATGAACAATCCCTGCCAGCTGCCAGTTAATCCCACTCACCTTCTACTCTGTCAACAGATTAACAATAATTTGTGAATCTGACTCACAAATAACCTTCCTACTACCCAACTCCTAAGCTCGCTCCAGGGAAAAGAGAATAGAAAGTCCCTCCATATAATTATTAGAATGCCTCCCTTTATGCATCAAAAAGAAGAAAACCGCCTCTCACATATAGTTCCTACCCACCCCACCAACCCCTGCAGGGCCTGGGTTACCCCTAGAGGAGCCATCGGTGTTAATCTTGATAATCTCATCCTAAAGGGGGTCTCCACTTTCCCACCCTTTGGACCTTCTTCATAGCACATCTGCCTCTTCTAACACAAGTGGAGGCCGAAGACAACTCATGCCAGCCCAACCTACTCACAATATCCGCCTCATCTCTATGCAAAGGAAAATTCACCTCACATTTAGCTTCCACCATCTCCCGAATCATAACCATGGTTCTATTCCACACTTGCTGCACTAACAGTCTGGCCTCATGAAAGATCCTTCTATTCCTCTCCAGCCAAATCTGCCAGAGTATGAAGATGGGCCCAATATACCAGACCGTCTGGAGGAAGGAGGACAAGATAGGGGGTCTGCCCAGACTGCTCCAAAATTCCACCAAAGAGTCAGAGTGAACACACAGACTCTTCCACACCCCCCACCAGTAGTGCCATATAAGCATAGAGAAGGGGCATTTGAAGAACAGATGTGAGGAGTCTTCCTCCCCATTACCACACAAAGCACAAATAGAAGGAACCAAGAATCCCTGCTTGTGAATATTATCCCAAGTTAGGCATCTGTTCAAGGCCAGAGTCTAGGCAAAGCAGTTGCACTTCGGCCAAGAAAAATTGTTCCAAACCTGTTTCCACCAGTGCACCTCTCTTCCCTCCAATCTTCGGTTCAAGAGTTCCTTGTACCCACTAGCCAATTTATTTATTTAAATTCACTTAAGTCATATACATCATTTAATTGAATAAATCATTTTATTTAATTAAATCCCTTCTCTCTACTTTTTAATTAAATTTACATTTAATTAAATAGTTTACCCCAATTAAATAAATCTAATTTATTTAATTTCCCAACTTGCAACCAAATTAAAATAAATTAATTTTATTTTAATTAAATTCTATTTTCCCCACCCACTTGCATTTTCCTACATCTCCCACTTGCATCCTAACCCTCTTCCTAATTTCTTCTAGAATCCATCTAATCCTAATCAATTAGCCTAAACCCATCCATTATCCCTTTTCCCTAAATTTGAGGTCACTTCTCAAATTTAGAGTAAAGTCTTCAAAAGGCATTAAAGCCTTTATGCCTTCAACAAGCTAACTTGTTGAAAACCCCCAAATTTGGAAGGCCTCTTACAAATTTGTTCCCAAAGTCTTCAAACCATTAATGGTTAACTAACCCTTAGTGGCATGGTTAGAGACTTTTTGCCTAACTTAACCCTCATCTAACCCAGGGGTCTCATCAAGCATTCATTGCTTTGACCATGGTTATCCCTTTAACCTTTTCACAAGAGTTTACCCCTTGGGTAAATGCTTTATCCATTGGATAACCCTTATCTAATCTTAACCCTTACCTTATAAGGTAACCATGAGATCTTCTCAAGCATTTAATGCTTCTTTCCTCTCCTCTCAAGAAATCTTATGTTGACAATTGTCACCATTTCATTGGTGGAAATTGTAAACATGGATTAATAACTTTCAATCCTGACCCTTGATTAACTCCTCCAAACTTGACCATCCATTGCCCTATTTTCCCTATAAATAGAGCTCTCATTCCTCCATTTTAAAGGATCCAAGATTTTAGTATCTCATTTATGCTCATTTTTATCAATACATCTAGCCTCTCTTTATAATAGGAATTAATCTAATAAGCATTTTAGAATATTTATGTTATCATTAGCTTAAATCATTAACTAGTATATCATGTTAGGATAGTAATGCTACTAACCTTGTCATCTTATAATCTAGTTTAACTCATTTATATAATCATGCATAAATAGGATGCATTTCATGTTAAAATCAATCTAAAGCATCCCTCATTCTTGCATTCGTCATCCCTAAGTCACTTTGCTCAATGATCTGAGAGCAAAGGCATTGGCTTGAGGGACCTTGTGAGATACAGAACCATGGAACCTACCTTGGGAAGTTGAGTCATTCTTCATGACTCCATAACTTGCACCAAGAAGTCTTGTGGGTGTGTGGACAAGTCTCTTTGAACATCATTTTTCACATTTTAAGTTTCATCGACCCGCTTTTCCCGCACACATAATCCATTAAAGGAGTTTTCTCCATTCCATACCAAGATTGAATTTGTTATGAATTTTTTGATGAATTGGCTAAGGTCTTAAGAGAGAAGCTAGCCAGACTTGAAGAAGTTCATGGCCGACATCAATTAAGCTCACAACCTCTTGTATCCCGGAGAGCAAGTGGTGTGATAGCAGAAAGGCCTGTTCAGGAATCTCCTCACAAAAGAGTTAGAGAAGAACTAAGTGAGAAGAAGATAGTAGAAATGATAGTGGGAGATTGATAAGGAGAAAGGGTAAGAAGATGACGAGTTCAGAGCCTTTCCCCAAGATGCAAACTAAGCCTCCTCTTCAAGGAGTCAGGATCATTGATCTTGAAGATTCTAATAGAAGTCCCTCATCATCAGTTGTATCCTTTCCACCAGCAAGGCAAGATGAAGCTCAGGAGGAGGGAGATAGGTTTGTTGCAACAAGTGCAAAAATGCAGATGCGTATTCTTATATTGCCTCCTAATTTGGAGTTGGAACTTACTCCCTTGGATATCCAGGGTAAAGCCTTCAAAGATGCAAGAAAGGAGGCATGTGATAATTTCCTTGAGGATGATGCATTTGTAAAAAGCCCAACCTTTTTCAAGTTAGTATGGAAAACAAAGGTTGAGGAATACAAAGGAAGAAGAAGCAGGGTTAGCATTAAGAGGATCAGACTTTGCAGATGATTATGCAACCTTGGCTATATGGAAATTAGAGGAAGGACCTAGGAAGCCTAACATCAGTGATTTAAACCCCAACTTGAGGGGAAACTTGATTATAAAGAGAGCAGCCGACACATCAAGTGTAGAGGCTATAAAATTAAATGTTGATATTGCTAAGCTAACACATGAGAGTGCAAAAAAGGAAGCTTCAGAGAGGGTTGAGCTGATGAAGAAATTTGATAAGCTTTTTAATGATTATAATACATCTTAGAAAAGATGTGTGGAGTTGAAAATGAGATTGCAACTCCTTGAGCAAGGACAAATAAAGGTCTCCTATCTTGCACTTGCAGGACTGTCTGAGCCATCAACATCTAGGTCACCACCTATGGTCCAAAGAGAAGAAGCAACTCAATTAAATACAAGTATTAATATCCCTAGCATGGTATTAGTCCCTTATGATGATGATGATGAGCCTGATACTACTAGATCAACTAAAACAAATGAGTCTCATCTTTTGGAGAAGGTTGTTGAATTAGAAAATAAATTGAAAGAATAAAAAAAACAATTAGCTGAAGAGCATAAGGATATAGTTAGCTCCGTGCTAACTCATTTAAATGAGAAAATTGAAAGAAAGTTAAACAGTATTCATGCCTTATATTCTTTACTTTTTTATGCTATTCAAAAGTTTAATGATGATAAAGAAGTGGCAATTCCCCTATTTACAAAGTGGTTACAAAGGGAAAATGAGCTTAGAATGATGTTCATGTCCTCTAAATTTCATACTGAGAGACCACATGCACTCTAACCAACATTTTTGTTGGTGAAATCAATGCAGGAATCCCAAATTCTGCCAGAAAATATAGAAAGAAAGATAAGGGAATTGATGAAGAATTTTAGTGAATTAGAACAAACTCTTTTGCTAGATATTGAAGATAGAGAAGGGGCAGTTAAGCCTTTACAGTCTTGAAAGGAAGAGGCAGAGAGAGTCATCAACACCCAGGTAGAAATGATTTGTGATGCGCTAAATATGGATATGCTGGAGGATAATATGGATAAAATAATTGCTACAGGGCTATTTTTTGAAACTTTTGAAAGAGAGGCAAACCATTTAGTCGTTAAATATATTCTATATAGGGCAAAAGCAGATGAAGTAATGGACTTCAATTGGCCATTCGATGAAGACTATAGCATGTGGAGTGGCATGCATTTGAATGATGAGTAGAAAGTTGTAAACCATTTGCATAACTATTTTTGTTTTCTAGTGGCGGATATTTTGCAACTCGTAAAACAAGATGGGGGTAATTTTCATCATGAGTTTTGAAGAAGGCGGCTGCAAATTTTGATCCAGTATAAGAAAGTTTGAGGATGATTGTTTTGTATAACAAAATACGGTTATGCATAGTCATTCTTAGATGAGAGGTGTCTCCTCTAGCCTGAAGCTTGTTTGCTCCCTTGTTTTTTATAAAAGGGAATTCAGGGCTATGAGACGGGGTTCAGAATTTTGGTCCCTTATGTGTTCCGAATTTTTGTTTCCAAATAGCAAAGTCTAGGTGAAACAAAAGGATTGTAAAAGGTCATTTTATAGAGTGAAAAATAGAAAAGAGTCTTGTGTCTATGATTTTTGCAGGTTCTTGAAGGAATTGTGTATGGAATGTATTCTTACAGAGACAACAAAATTAATGAATAAATATATGATTCAAACCCATTTCTCTCCAGTGTATTGTTCTATCATATTTTGAATGCATATTATCAAAGATTTTATCATTCATTGCACTGTTGTGGTGTATGTAACCTTTTGTTCATGCTTTGGTCCGATAGGTCAATTAAATGCTTGAATGAAATTGCAGAGTGATAGGGGTCTTTACAGGGATTTTGATAAGTAGTTTTGGGTGGGGATTACAAATACGATATATTGTAAGGCAATATTATCTCTGGTTATATGTTGTTAGATAAATTTTGTCAGAATTACAGTCTAATGCAATATGAACTCATGTAACCAATGGACTAAGGCACTGATCATAGTTAAGTGAATGCCTGGGTATTTATTTACTGTTCGAAATCGCCACTGGTTTGCTATAACTTTCTAAATATCAGAATATTTTCATTTTATATGAATGTTATCATATGTGTTAGTTATCTCATGCTCCAGGTGGGTTGAGGATCACTGAGGAATTTGCCATTCTTGAGCATTCTCGCTTATTGTTGAGTCTTTATATGAGATTATCTGCTTTGTTTCATGCATGATTTGTGAGTGTGGCGTAAAATCACAATTAAGCATGGGGATCACCCTCCCTGGTTCTACAGAGCCTAAAGTGTATAAGGATCTAGCATCCTTGTCATTGTTGGTCCAAGTCTGAAAAAATATTAACCAGTTGGGAGTGGCTTTCCCTAGATATTTTCAGTAGAAAACAACTTGGTCTCTACCTTTGAGTCAGTGTAAACCCGTTTTTGGGCACCAACAAAAAATGATGACTCTGTTGGGGAGTGAATGATAAAGAGTCTTTGGTTAAAGAGTTCTTGTTTAAAATACAGTAGAAGTTTTCATAGTATTTATGTGATTTGACGGTTGAGCCTACGATCCTGTATTTTTGGTTCATGTTTTCATGTGAAAAGGGTGTTCTACATTTTTGTGAAAGAGATATTCCAGTTTATGAACAAGGTTCATAGATTTATTTCAAGAAGTATCAAGCAGTATACTATTTGATATCCCAAAGTAATTTGGGTGGCGACTCTGAGGTTTTTACACCAGTGCGTATATCTTTGAATAATTCTAACAATTTTTTGAAGGAATTTGCTATTATGAGTAAAGCAAAGAATACCAGAGGTTACATGAAGTTGCACCCTAAAGAAAAATTGGAAGAGCTTCAGGGACCTCCACAGAAACAAGGAATGAGAAGAAATGCAGATGCAAGCGTCGCTCCCTCATCATGGAAGCCCAAGCATAAGAATGCAAGTAAGTCACAGCTAAACTTTGTTCCTAAGGTTCATGCATCGTCTTCCAAAGTTCTAAACCGGATAGTTTAGGATTTTTCAATTCTTTATTTGATACACCTATACAAGAAGAAATGCAACCACAAAGGAAAGAATGCACTCAAGTTCAATATTCAGAGAAGGCAAGAGGTCAGAGAAGAAGTAGAAGTCATCAAAGCAAGAATGTTATTGGTGTACCTCCTCCTCCAGGTCTCATAACAATTTTTTCTTGTAGTTATGAATCAGTACAAGAATAGAATGATGTGAATTTGATTGACTTAGATGAAACTTCTGAATCTGAAATAACTTTGCCAGATCCAGAAGAGTTTTTGGAGATATATACATTGATAAGAGAACTCCAGGAACTAATAGATCTCAGAAGTAAGAGAGAAAGGAAAAAGGAGTCTGAGGTTATTAGAGTTGTGATAGAAAGAAATGGTATGATGAGACAGTTAGCAACACTCAGAGCCTTAGCGCAAGAAAATGATAAGCCTAGTGTTGAGGGGCCTGTTCTGAGGGAGATTATAGATAAGAGATCCGAAAATTTCATAAGGGAAAAGGCTAAGAATAATATGGATAACCAGAAGTTAGCTGATCTTAGCTAGCCAAATATTCAGATTCCTAGAATAGACTTGGATAAGGGAAAACAGAAAGTGTCTATCATTAAGATAGATGATAGGAAGTCTTCAACTATCCCAGATTTAAGCCTAAAGTTATCCCAAGTTGACATGGAGTTAGAAACAACCAGGATAGAAAATGAAACTCTTGCAAAAGAGTTGAAGAGAGTTGAAATGGAAGCCTCAAATGCAAAGATGAAAAGGAAAATTGATTTCCTTAAGTTGTCAACTTTGAACAGTGCTTCATTCATTGCTGGTCCATCCAAAACTCAGGCTATTTCTGGTGTAATGCCAAATGTCATTATGAGTGTTCCATCTCAAAATGACCAGAATACTCTGAACACTGGGATTCCAATTATTGGACAGAAAAGTTAGGGAACTACTCAAAATAGTAGTCATCCCCAATGTCCTAAAGATCTTAACACAACTGCAGTGGTTAACATTAGAACAAATGCTACTCTAGCTAATGCTACAACAAGTGTTACAGGGCGAGCTGCAGTACGACAATTTCAAAGAAGACCTATCCATCTAGAGAGGTATAGACAATTACATTTTGATGGGATCCCAGGATATCCCAATGTTATCCCAAATGACTCAAGAGATAAATTTAGTAAATTCACAGGTAATAATGCTATAACTGGTGAAGAACACCTAAGAGCATTCACTGATGAGTTGAATTATTATGAGGTGGAGCATGAAGATGTGGTTATGAAATTATTTGTACAATCTCTGACAGAGGATGCCAGGGATCGGTATAGGGGATTGCTAACTGCAAGTATCAGTTCCTGGGAGGAATTTGAGAGATTTTTCAAAGAGAAGTATGGTGACAAAAAAAACCCCAATTTCATGTTAAACGAGTTCAATAACATCAAGAAGTCATTGAACGAGGATGTGCCTGATTTCAATATCAGATTTCAAAAAGCTATGCATAAGTTGTTTCAAGTGTTAAGGTTGGATGACAATGTTTGTCTGACTACATATATGAATGCATTTGATGCAAAAATGACATATATACTTAGAGACAAGGATCCTCAAACTCTAAGAGATGCATTTAGAATGGCTATAAATGTGGAAGGAAATAGAAGAGCTTCAGGTAAGCTCGGAAGAAGAGAGGATCCTATATTTTCTAAAAATGCTAAAGATAAAATTGAAGTGTCTTTAGGTATAAAACCTAAATAAGAAAGATGGGACAAGGTACTTAATACCTTGAAGTATTTAACTTTTACTGTAGAAAAAAATGACAAGAGTTATGTACTAGAAAATCCACAGTTCAATAAATTCAACAGACCACTGAGATTGCAAGATTACCTTACAATACAATCTGGAAAGATGGAAAGCCTTCCTAGCAGCAAAAGGGTAAACAAGAACAACAAACCCCTTACCCTTTACAGAAACATACAGTGAACATGGTGGATGATACTCCCTGGTGTGTTGCTTGTCAATCACCTTATTCACCTGAATATTGTGTCGTAGCACAATTTATTTCTGCTAAAGATGAGACACGTGAAGAAGAGGAAGAAACCTTTGAAGATGATAATGTTGATTGTCTTATGATTCATTCCTGTCTTGGAGAAGCATAATATTCTTCTGATATTGAGACTCAAGACTTTGATATAGATAATCAAAGGCAAATAAATGAAACATATCATCAACGAGTTTTTTCTAATGAGGAATTATCTATTGATGACTGAATGTGCAATGCTGAACAAGGTGAGTGTTATGTGTCCTTGAGAAGACCCTCAAATGAACATATTGCTAAAATAACAGTTGCTATGGTAGCTCAGGTAAAAAGAAATTATCAATTGAGAAACAAGATTGTAGGTGAATATTAAACAATTGGGAGTGGCTTTCCATAGATATTTTCAGGAGAAAACAACATGGTCTCTGCCTTTGAGTCAGTGTAAACCCATTTTTGGGCACCAATAGGCCCACTGAGCAAAAGAAAGCAAAATCAAAAGCTATATGGGTTCCTAAGGCACTTGTAGAAGCAATGTGTTCCAAGAAACTACAAAAGCATGAAAAATAAAAAACCATGTGGATCCCTAAGCATCTCCTTGAAGCACAACAACCTAAAGAAAAATCCAAATCAACAACCAAGATTGTTGTTCCTCAATCCAAACCTTCCAAATCTATTTCTCTATCACCTCCTTCATCCATTTTGGATCCTTATGTCCCAAAATCCTTGATTGTTCCTGCATCCAAATCTCAAAATCTGAGATCCACTTTTCCTCCATCAATCCACCATCCCTCAATATGTGTGCCAATGGTGATCCCGCAAATGTTTCTATTCGCTCATGCACCAAACTTTCAATATCTGATCCATTATCCAACACCTCCTTTTCATCATTTTGTACCCCTTATCCAATCCTGTGTATAAGAATTTACCCTAGTTTCATCACCAAAATCCAAAAACCAAGGAAATCAACATTGGAGATGCTGAACATGTACTCTTAGCTGAGTCCTTATATCCTATTGAAAAATACATCTTTATCTGACTCTTCAAACAAAGACCAAAGAACTACCTACACAAAACTCCTTCGCCCTATGAACAACAATGCACCTTAAATGATATTATATCTAAGGCTTGGGTTAGTTTAGCATTTGCTTTCTGCACTGCATATCATTTTATTCAAAGCATTGCATCACATATAGTTTTTAAATACATCACATTCACAAAATGTCTGCATTTGCATACAACAACATTAGAAAAACAAGGCAACTATCCATGTTTATCATTTGTTTTCATTCAATAGAAATGAGGGTCATCTCCTTTCTTAGATATTCAGACATGAAGTCCTTGAGATAATAAGGTCATTCATTTTCAACATTGCCCTGTGACGACGCTTTACTTATGGTTGGGTAGTGATTTCACTATTTGAGACTTGTTAACCCAAAATCTATAAATTGCTATATCTCAAACACATTAATAAAATCTCTAATTCATTCTAGACACCTAGTTGATCATATGACTAGTGAAAAATCTAACATTCTAGTTCAGCGCCGCTGTAATTGTCACACCCAAGTAGGTTTCATTACTTACAAGTCAAGGCAAAAAAAAATAAAAAATACTATGCCAAATATTCATCTCAAGGCAAAAGAGTAATGATATATAATTGAAATATCACGCATACAAGTGCGACAAAAAGCTTGACTATGGGAACATGTGAGTAACTCCATCAGGGCTATGCACACCTACTGGCAATGGAGCAATATTTGAGAAATTACAGTCTATAACCTCATCGGAGCTCTAAAAGCTTGTTGGCAATGAGGCTCTATTCAGGATGCTTTTGAAGTTAGGATAATCCATGTAGCTAGTCATATAGGATGCTAAGGATCTTTAGTGAGCACAAGAGAAGGAATTAACTCATTTGCACTCACATGGGCAAAAGAAGATCAAAGTTTCAAGAATCTATGGGCAAGTTTTATGCGTCTCCATTTGTAAATCCTAGTCACTAAGTGTGTTAATTTGGACGTTCCAAGGGATCTGAAGGATCGATTGACCGCTTATCTATGAAATGTTTTGTACCTCCAATTCAATTGGTGTATTACAAAGTGCTAAACAAACACGGTCTCAAATAGGAAATGCATCTTCATCATGCATATTGCATTAACATAGGTCATATCGAAAATCATTGTCTCCATATGCATTCTGCAGATCATCATGTCATATAGGTCTACATACTGGGGGCATAGCTGAGAAAATCTTAAAAAAATATCATAAAATGTCCTGAAAAAAATCCTAAAAATAAAAAAACTCAAAATAAAATTAAAAAACTGAAAAATCAAAGCATGAAAGCATGGTTTGTCTATCAAATCAAACCAACAATAGACAAACTCTCAAAGTCTACAATCAAATTGATCACATGTCTAATCAACATCAACATCAACATCAACATCAACATCAACATCAACATGTCTTATACAAGGATGTGTATGCTAGAAACCAGACAGATCGGTCTTATACGGGGTACTTACTCTTTGAAACCAGACATTCCTATCAATGATCACACAAATCAAAACAATGACATAGATCAGTATGGTTGTTGGATTTTGTCCAGGTTAGTCCTATCTCTTGTACTAAAGTGTTGCATCCTGGCTTTCGTTTGTACATATTTTTTTAGTCACTTTTGTGTCATCCTGGTTCTTTTGGAACCCTCATGGCTTGAAACCGATCAATGTCCTAGTCTTAGGGTAATCGACTAAGCAATTTACATGTCCTAAGCAGTATCAACCAAGTTATCTTTCAGTCAGTGGTACTTGGTCATCCACTTTGAGTCAGTCACTTGTCTCCTAACTACTGAAGAGTTTTATCATTGAGTACACAAGCAAAACAAGACCACTGAAAACAACCACTAAACTGTTTGAGATATGCATGAAAATTTCTTTGTGTGTTGTCTTTTACATTGGCTTTCACTTATTATTCCCTCTAAGTAACTCGAGGAAGTCTATCTTGACTAAGAGGAGCAAGGATTGGGGGCATAATACTTTTCTTTGTTTTCTACCTGTAGGAATGAATCCGATGACATGGAAACATCTAATTAGTCAGGTGTCTGTGATAAGTGCCTTCACATCAAGGTGAAATCGCCACACATACCTCGACTCCGTTTATTTGTATGCTATAGGGAGGTTGGATTAGTTTCTTTGTCTGTTTGAGGGAATTTCTTTAATGTGCAATCCGAATGCATGCAAAATTTGTCCAAGGATATTAACGGACAAAGGGTCATTGCGGACAAGATAATTAATATTGCATATGCAAAGGAAGGAACTCTATTTTGCCTGCTGTGTTTGTAAAACACTCAGTGATGAAAATTAAGTATACCAAATCCAATGACTAGGTTTATGTTGCATTCATCCTAAATTTTATGTATTTCAAGTGATTCTGGCATGACAACAATGATCTCTTTATCTTTTGAATGAGAGTCTGAGGCAATCGTCATTTCTTAGCTAAGTGGTCTCTTTTTCATCATCATTTCTCCAATCGAGTACTTGTGTATTGAGATGCTAGCTGCATACATGAGCATCTTATATAGATCCATACATTTTATTATTACTTATTTGCATTCATATTATTGCATGAAGAAAAATAAACATTTGCATTACTAGTTACTCATTTTCATCATCCATTTGCATATGAAAAAGAAACAAAAATAAACATCCATATTAATCGACATTACATACATCCATACTGAAAAGATATGCGTACATATAGAATAAAGCATATAGAAAGACATCTCATAATCAATCAACACAAGTACGATGAAATCAAATCAAGAGCTTGTATATATCATCATAATCTCAGTGACTCAGAGTATAAATGATATCCACTGTCATATACAATGTCTCATCAGAGCAAGAATCGTATAGGCTACAAAAATGGGGTACATAACAAAATCTAGGAGATATAACAAAGATAGCTCTCTGCCTCTCCCTCATCACCAGGTGGCGGAGGTGGTGCCTGCTAACCGACATCCTACCTAGGTGCATTATCTCCCTCTGATCGAGCCATATACTGAGAATATGGAACAACCTATTGTGCTACTGGGACCACTACACTATAAGCGACAACATAATAGGCTTCCCGACTCATCTGATGTAACACCTCTCGTTGGAGAGCATCACGCTCTACTCTAACCTCAACAAGCTTTCGATCACGCTCTTCTCTAACCTCTGCAAGTTGTCGGTCCCGCTCTGCAAGCTGCGTCTGCGCCACTATCAACTGTGACTGCAAACCTATCAATCTCGTCCTCCAACTCCCCTTCCAACTCCCTCTCCACCTCCCTCTCCGCCTCCCTACTCATCCCTCTGCTGCCTCACCTGCATAGGATTTGCTCTCTCCTCCTCACCTCCACACTCTGTCGCCCTAGCACCACCAGCCTCAACACCAACCACCCCTAGAGATCCACCCTCCCCTCTCTGCCGCTATCTCACTCCAACTGGTATCTTGCTGCTACTAGCCCCAGGATCACCTCTTGCCCGCCTAGGTGCATCCGCTCTCGGTCCCTGCACCTATCCTCATCCTTGTACTTGACCTGGTACCTGTACCTATGCTGGTGCCTCATCCTCGATCTCCTCTATGAGAGACACATGCTCTCCAAGATCTGTAAATCTAGGAAATAGATATCTCTAGAACCAATCCCTGTACTAGGGCAATAACCCCACATCTGCAACATCCTCCAAATAATCCCATCTCTATCACTGTAAACCGACTAACTCCTGCATGCTCGACGCATATGATAACCTTAGAGCCCATCCTCATCTCTCCTCCTCTCCATACCGGGCATATGTTGTAAACTCCTGAGATATACCCTGTGGTCTGTCATACTGCCTCATCACCCTAGAAACTATGAACTACTCAATGATAGACATCGATCTTCCAATGAGAGGTTGAGTCATGAACATATCCTTCCTCTGCGCTCTCTAATCATTTCATAGCTCGAGACCCCTATATGGTCTCCATACTACCACAATCAAATCATCCAGCTGTCTTCTCCAGTAGTCTGTCTTGCCCAAATAGGGTTGAGTAACATAACCTGAATAACAATACATAATAGGCTGGTGTGCCTCTCTCAAACCATCTACTATCGACCTGCATAATGGGATGTGCTCCCATGCCCATATTTGTAAAACTAAACCCCTGCTGCCATGCTCTTACCCTCTCGATACACAACCTCGTGCATCTCATGATACATATGGGCCAGTAAACAAGATCCCCACCCTAATCTCTTAGGATGAGTCAACAACCTCTCAAGCATCCTAGCCCAACCACAAAGAAAACCCTATTGTCCCCTATCCGACATAACAAAACAACCAAGGGTACATGCTAAAACACATGCCAGCGGATACTGCTCACTATATTTGTTCATTAGAACATCCCATGTGATAGCACACTCAAGGATAGTCTCATCATGGAATATCTGTCTCAATGCTAAGATACTCGACCGCTGAGCAAAGTCGTAATTGACCTTGTCGCCAACACATGGAATCCTGAGAATCCGATATACATCCTCAGGTGTGATCGTCATCTCTCCTACAGGTAGATGGAAGGTGTTATGCTCTGAATGCAACTTCTCTACTAATGCAGTCAACATCCCATGATTCACACGGATATCCGACATCTGAAGAAGGTGTCCAAACCCGCACAAATCAATATGTGCCCTATCTGCGTTTGATAAACCGTGAACTAACCCCATCGTCAGTGGATAAAAACATGGAAATAAGATATCCAACAACCGAATCTGCAAAATCAAACAAAAACATTGTTAGCACGTGATCCAAATTGTGCTAAAAATATGCTAAACATGCTTGCAAATCCAAATATACAAAATGCAAAATCAAAATTTGATGGTTTGACCCTCAAACATACTTGTTGTTTTTCATACGAGTTTTCACAGACATTCAAATTTTTTTACGAATCAGGATTACACCTAGCATGACAAACTATCACCATATGATACATCACACGACAAAATGGGCACTCAAGCACACTTTCGTACGAGACGTGGGCCCACATAAGACGACAAACCCTATATGACCATACGATAAAACACTAAAGAGACAATTTATCGTATGAAAAACGGTCTTAGCCTGCATGATAAACCGAGGCACACGACTTTAAATGACTCTAAAATGCAAAAATATTAACCAAAATTTGAAATCTAAGAAATGCACAGGCCTAAGATGGATCACTTACCGCTGGGTCGTAGTTCTGCAGTCGATTATGTCATCTCTCGCGCTCGAATCGATGCTCCTGGATCAGAATGGCCATTTTTCTTCGCAGAGGGCTTTTAAAATTTCAAACTTGGAGAGGTTAAAATGAATTGAAAATGACACATGGACCCCTTATATAGCCAAAACCCTAATTTTTCAACTTGCTTTGATGGACGTGAAAATTGTACCTTAAGCTAATTTGCCTGTCTTGATTCCATTTTCAGGATTGAAATCGAAATATGAGATCATATTCCTAGTCAATTTCGTACAATTGAGACCACTTAGCGCTTTCATCAAATGCTCATTCTTTTCTTCAATTTGTGCTCAACTTTGAATCTCAATTTTAATTCTCAAACCAACTCTAATTTTAATCTTCAACATTAATCTTGGTGCTCAAATAACTTATCATTGCTCAAAAAATTGCTTGAAATCACTGCGCAACCCTCACTATCTTTTGATTTCGCTCTCGAGGGGGCATACTCATGACATCATCATCATTAGTGATCACATCCTCAAAGTCGAGAATTTCTTTCAAAATTTTCATTACAAGTCGAGCAGCTAATCTTTATGAAACATCAAACAAGACCTTATCGCTAGGGGCATCTCAGCTTCATCGCTTCATATCAAGTTGAGATTTCTTGATCATCTGAATCAAATCAATCTCTAGGGGCATATCAGTTTCATCGCATTAAATCAAACCTGATATTGTCTTCATCTAAATCAGTCTCTTAACGTTAATCAGTTTCATCACTTTTCATCAAGTTGATTATTCATTTAAACTCAATCAAGGGTTTAAAGAGTATCTTTGATCACATGCTCAATCTAAGCAAGTGTTTAGTTTCATCACATCAAATCAAGCTGGACAATTTATCTTCGCTCATCATGTCTTGATCCATCAAGTTCAAGATCGGTTTTATCTCCGCTCATTGTGTCTAGTTCAATCAAGTTCTAGATCAGTAAGATCCACTTCTTGATCCATCAAGTTCAAGTTTGGTATCTTTGCTCTTCATCGGTCCTAGTTCAATCAAGTTCGGGATCAGTATCGCCTTAATCAACTTTGTTCAATTTCATCGCTTCAAAACAAACTGAATACCTCGCTCTTCATCTAGTTCGTAGTCAAATCAAGTTCAGAACTGGTATCTCCTAGACATCAACTATTCTTTGAACCAACGCGCTGCTCGCACATTAATTCAAAGAGGGGCAAATGTAATACCCTAAAAATGGTCATCTAAACCATGGGCCCCCAATCTCGACAACATCACCAAGGTCCTAGCCAAAGACAATTAAAATTAATCTTGAGCACACAATTAATTTCTTAAATCATCAAATGTCACATGGCAAATTAATCACTCAATATTAATTAAATATTTATTTAATTAATTAAATCATTCCAAGTAAATCATTTTTAAACAATTATCCTATTTATTTTATTAAATGTCCTAGTATATTTAATTAAATAAATCAATTTGCCATTAAATCATCAAAAAAGGAATTAACTGGGAAAAAAGAATTAAAAATTGAAGAAAAATACCAAAGAAAGCAATTAAAACAATAAATCAGTTTTTTTCTGATTTTATCTTAATTTTAGTTCAATTTCCTTTAAAACCAAGAAAAGAAGCCAATCACATCAATTCACCTGGATTGTGCTTCTTCTTGGAAAATCTTGACCACTCATCATCATTTGATCTCAGCCGCTGGTTTCTTTCAGAATTTTCTATAAATTCGGGCCCTCATCTCCTAATCAAGGATCCTGGAGAATATATTGTTATCATGTCATTTTTGCTCTAGGTTCATTGAGATTTGTGCATTGAGATATTATATATTAGTTATTGCATTCTTATTAAATCATCTAGCTTAATATTGCTTAAATCATGCTAGATTAATCATGCATATCTAGCTTAAATCTTGCATTCATCTAGCTTAATCTTGCATCCATTTTGCTCAATTCTTGCTCATATAGATTAAATCCTTCATTTAGGTTTTGTCTAGTCACTGGTATTGCATATGAAATTTGAGAGCAAGACTAAACTCGCATCTACTAGAAGGCAATAGGTCGCTTTGTGATGGTTTATTATTCATTATTGATTATTGATTTACTAACCACGCATCTAATGACTTAATTGAAGTGTTGTGTATTCAGATACAACTTACAAATATGATCCACTTTTCACACACATAGTAGGAACACACATTGTATATGCATGGCCATGCATATGGCAAGATCACTCCTAGTCACATGAAAAAAGAAAATACAACTATGGAATCCCTAAATGTGGGAATGATATTTATAGGGAAGTTGCTTTTATCATGTGGTAAGTTACTTTGTTTAAAATGAAGGAAAATTTAGTGTAGGATGGTAATTTTAGGTAATTGCCTAATGATGGAAGTGTGGGGGTTTATTAGATTGCAAACCTTTGTTAGGTGTGGTCATGATGATTCGTGTGTATGTGTTCATAGTGATGGATCATGTGGTGTCAATGTCTCGGTGATTTTCTTTAGAAACAAATAAAAACAAGTTTCTAGTTCTGTAGCTTCGTAAATTGTACACCCTTAATTAGATTGTCTAATTCTACACTTAGTTAGCACTCGCCTTAGTTTGTCACATTGCATCATGAATTATAGGACTTCTTTAGGCATTTTATTAAAAATTTAATCAAACCTAAGTCCTCTCTCATCAATTCACATATTATAAAAATGGGCCCTTGATCCTAAGTGTGCCCCTTTTTATTTAATCCTAATTTAATCCTAATCTTACCCTAATTTCAATCTTCAAAACACATCCCACATATCTACACATTATTGTTTAAGACACCAAGTTGGATTCGACATTAGAATCCCATTATCTCACATCCCTAGAAATTTAGAAAAAAGTTGATAGGACGAGGGCAAATCTCTACTACCCAGTATCAAACTTTTTTTTCTCTAATTTCAGGAGGATAATTTGACAGTCTTTTCTAATGAAAATCTCACTTTGTGTCAAATTATATCAATTCTAGGTTGACTTTTCATCAAATTCAAACCTAGGGTTTCATATTTAAGGCAAGTATTTTCCCCATTTAGGGATCCTATCTAGAAATTCAAGAGGAGATCCTTGTGGAGTGAAAGTATTTATTTAAGTGAAGTTTAGACCTACAAATTCATCCATTACCAAGTCTTCATCAATCATGGAAGCTTCAAGAGATATTGGAGGATAATAAGGGAATCAATGACTATTGATTGGCTTGTACCTCTTTCTAAGGATTGAGTATGATTTCATATTGTTAGTATGCCTCTACATTGAGCTTCAGATTTGCATCACATTAGTTTCTAGTCTTACATTACTTCTTTATATTTGCATCCTAATTGTGGGTTAAAGCATTTTAATTACAATCATTTAGGGTTTGCTTTAATACACTTGGGTAGAGCTCTAGTTTTCATTTAGCTCATAGCAATCTCACATATACGTAAGATTCAAGATTACACACACTTTTTTAGTTACAATAACAACTATTTGTGGAGGTGGAAATCACCAAAGGAAGGGGGTTGACTAAGGAAAACCCCTATATAGCCACAACCCTACCATTTTTTGTTTACGGGTGTAGCTATAGGTATCTGACAAAGTAGGAAGATTTTGTGAGACCTCAGGAAACAGGCGCAATACTTTTGTCAGAATTCCAACTTGGTTCTCAGGGACCAGGAGGCCCAATGCCTAATGTCCCTGTCATAGGACCAAGCCACCCAATGCCCTTGTCCTCCTAGTTCAGTTCCAAGTTTCAGGTTTGCTGCTCAAATTGTGCTAGGACTCAGATTCCTAGTTCATAGCTCAGTAGAACAAGGCATCTAGTGCCCTAGTCATGTCAATTCTACTCCAGATTTGGGTCATAGGTGCACACTTAGATTCTCCTTTCAGTTTTGTACTTGTTGTCTTGGTGTTGTTATCTGTTAATCTACTATAGTACCTTACATTTACTTTCCTTTGTACTTTCATCATAGTTTTTGCATTCTCCTATACTTTGCATATCCATTCCCTAGCAACAAAGGAATATAAACCCTAGAAGTATCCCTTGATTCCCTTTCATAAGAGTTAGTCAAGGATGATCGCTCCTCTATGTGCTTTTATATTCCAATGTTTGTGTAAAAGTGGTTTTAGGTTCTAGTTCTTCCTATTTCCATTTTCACCCAAAACAAGTTCAAAAAATGTCTTAAGATTTGCGAGGATAATGACATGTTACCAATTTTTTGTTGTATCTATTAAAATGATTAATCTTGTTCCTCTTCAATGAGTTTAGGAGGGGGAGTTTCCTCTTGCCTTTTGTAGAGTGGTCCTAATATAATTCTTCTTTTTTCTTGGACACATGAACATGAAATGTTGAGTGTGATTGAGAGAAACACAAACAAGGATGCTTTATGGACTTTTTTTTAGATGTTTCTTGTCTATTTGAACTCATAGTTGAGTTCATTTAATTGAGGTCCCCTTGGTTAAATATATTCTTGTTTTGTTGATTTAAATCTATGTTTGGATATAATGGATCAAATTTGGAAGGACCTAATGGTTACATTTTTTCTTGTGTTCTTGGAGGGATTTAACACTAATAAAATCAATGATTGCAAACTATGCTACAATCCTCTAATAGAAAATGATAAATTAAATGAATTCCAACTAGCCTATTTTTTTTCTTTTCAATATGCAAGTAATTGACAATTAACAATAAATACCAAAATAATTATAAATGTAACAAATTATGTTTTTTTTTTCACAATTTTTAGAATATTGCATATGAGTAAGATAATCTGAACCAAGATAGACGAATGCAAATGAGAATATTGTTTTTCTTTTGTTCATAGTGATTTTTACAAAATAGAAATAAAGACATAGCTTGCTATTTTTTTCCATTTAGTTGGGAGATAACTATTTATTCTTATTTTGTGATTGTCTTTCTTTATCAATTTGATAATTTTTTGATTAAATACACATGCTTTCATATAGTTATTAAAATGATGTACTACTATTTGGACGGGAAGACCTAAAACAAAATAATTAATCTAATGATTTTGATTTTTACTCTAAAGTTAAAGATTGGAACAAATTGATGTAATTTTAGAGCAACATGAAGTTTTATCCATGTAAATAATCTATGTATTTTATAAAAATTGAATACTCTAATTGAATACAATACAAGTAAATTGATCCCACATCTGTAATACAAGCAATCTAAGATTTTGAGTATGTAGATATTGTGGCATGTGTCCTTAATGGATCATCTCGATGCCTTCTTATTTTCTCCCATCTTAGGAAACTCCTATTAATGAAGAGAAGATGTGAATCACAAACAAAGGTTGGAGGAGAAAAATACAAAATGAAAAGTTTATAGTTGTTGATCATAAAGCTTAAAATTTAGTAGTCTCCCATCTTAGGAAACTCCTATTAATGAAGAGAAGATGTGAATCACAAACAAAGGTTGGAGGAGAAAAATACAAAATGAAAAGTTTATAGTTGTTGATCGTAAAGCTTAAAAGTTAGTAGAGGTGGACTCTTGATGTATTTCTCCAGAAATAGCACTCGAAACTACTATTGCAGTTGTGCATGGAGTGACAAAGGTTGAGATTTCCATGAATGTAAATATGTTTAGGAAACTATTAATAAGGCTAGATCCACAATTAGAGATGCAAACCAAGAGTTATTGTATCCTATGTGTAATTAAAGGTGAGCTAGACTTGAGTTTGGGAGCCAATATTGATGCAAAAAATGGTGCCTACAAAGAAATCACACAAGGGAGACTTTAACGTATGATCACTGGTTTCTGGGAAATAGTAATCATCGAGGTGATTATAGAATGATTTGAGCAATTCAACCTAAAAAGAAGTAATCTTGTAACTTAAAAGCAACTTATGATAGCTTTCATAGAGCAACAAGGTATGAAAGGATGACAAATTGCTATCAAATAGAACATAAAAAAGGGAGTATATTAAAAACTACCCAACACTTCCATCGAGGTTGGATAAGTAGAGAGAAGTTTTTTTCACATCATATGGGTCATGTACTAGATCATAGAATCAACGTCAAATTGCCATGTATATCTATGTACATTTAGGTACTTAAAAAGTAACATAAAATACACAACAAATGTTCATGGTCACTTATTTCATTATACACCACTAAAGATGTCCTTGCATCATCCACATGATAACTATGAACATGAAACATTACACATGTAAAATCAAAGAAAATGAAAAGCATGTAAGGAAATAAAAAATTATCTCTAACAAGGATTCAAAATCAAATAAGGCACAAGTTGGATAAGAATGTTCACACAAAAGTACATCATTTGAACAATATACTGTTGCCCTAGAAACAAAAAGTATTAAATATTAATCCACAGAAAGGAAAAAAAACGTTTAAGGATGCACTTTTCATCCATAGAATATTTAAGTTTTTATTTTGTTTAACAAGTTCTCTTTACTAATAATAGATAATGTCATAAGACCTTTATTATGCTTAGAGAGTAGAGACATTTTCTAATAGTAGCAAGACACAAATAAAAACTATTTAGAATGTAATTATATTTTTAATATTAGTATAACTCTAAAAATAATTCTTTAAGTAAATACAACAAAATATTTTTGTAATAAATACAAATAAAATGACTCTTAACTAAGTCTAAAGTAAAATAAAATAAAATAATTCCTACATAAATAAAAATAACTTCAACTAAAAATAAAACTACACTTAAATAAATAAAACAACTTCAAGTAAAAATAAAGCAAAAAATAAATAAAAATAATTTTCTTAAATATTAATAAATTTAAATAAAAATTCTTTTAGATGAATAAAAGAATTAAACACAAATGAATATTTTTTTTTATAAAAAATAAACGTATTCAAGACATCTATCCATTATATATAATAATAATAATAAAAAATCTTCACATTATATTTATAGTTTTTAATTTTTTTTTTTAAGATATAAAACTATAAAAAGGAATTTCTTTCTAATAATAAAACATCTCTTTCCCCAACCAAAAATAAAATAGAATAAATTAAGAAAAGCTTGAAATTTAAGAAGGTAATTACAGTGGATTATTTAATTGTGGTGGAGACCAATTATAAGACTTGTCTAAATCGAATTCGGGTGGTGGAATTCGAAAGACGGTTTTGGATGCCTTTCTTCGCGCTGTTATACTTATTCTTCAAACTCAACTGTCTATCTACACGTGTAACAAAAACTTGCGAGGCAAATGATAGCTTAACACCCAGTCCAGAGCCTTCTATATATTACACACCAATTTGACGGTCTAGAATGAATTGCTATTGATGACATTTGGCGACTATCATTAAAATGATCAGAGATATATCTAGGGTTTTTAGGCGCTCTGCAACGTTTTTTAAATGACTTTCTGTTCAAACTGTTATAACAAACGACCGGTTTGCTGTTTGCAAGTGCTTCGGGCTGAAATTCCCCTCTGGTTTGGATTTGCATATATTTTGTTCAAGTAAGTAACTTTACTCGATCATCAATTCAGGATGGGATGAATTTTATGCTTTTGTTTTTCAGAATTTCAATTATTTATGCTTTGATTTACAGATAAGTTTCTGAGGTTTTTATTTGAGCTGCAGAAATGGGTGGTCGAAGGAGAAATAAAGGAGTGGAAGGTGGTCGACGATGCACACCGTCGTATCTTCCGAACAAGGAGGTTGTGGATTTCTCGCGCCCCCAAAAAACGACAGGTACAGAAAGTTTAATGCAATTAGATTTTGTAGTTTTTTTGATTTTCGATGTTCATTTGTTCAATCTCTTTTTCTGGATGTTACATAGCGTATATTCTAATTTTGGCATTTTGATATGATGGTTTTCTGACACTGCACCCTGACATGAGTTATTATATATATCGACTATTGGGTGCAGGGTTAGGCAGTCCAATACGCTTTTAAGTTGGAGATTGTGAACTTTGAGCTTTTATTTATGGGATTCATTGTATTTCAAAAACTTTAGGTGTATTGAGATGAAAATTGGGTGTCACTCGTTTCACTATATTTGCCATCAGTAATATGGGGGTTTAAAGCTGTAATTTTTTTATTTTTCCAATTCTATGTTCTCTTATCTGCTAATTGAAAGTATATTTAGATTAAAGTTTCTGTTGCATGAAATATGTGTTATTTGGTGATTTGGCATTGAATATGTGGGGACGTTTGGTATCTGCTTTTTTTTCTTGGTATTCTGGAGGGAAGTTGAGGGTTGTCTTTAATGCTGTATGGAGTGTGCTTGAGCGAGTCTTAAACACGGGTCTGGCTTGAGTTACCCCTTTAATTATTTCATCACAACCTCACCACATGTCCACTAGAGTTCTTGGCTAACTTAGTGCGAGGGAGGATTGAAATTTGAATCATTCTAACCTTCATATGTGCAGGATTGAAATTTGAATCATTCTAACCCTCATATGTGCAGTATCTTGTTATTTTTAGCAGAGTTGAATTTGAGAATGAGTTCTTTACTGCTTTGAGTGTTGGTATTTCTGCCTCTGCTGAATTGGTTTGAGAATTAATAGAGTTTTGGGTTGGATATTATGAGTTTAATAAAGGGCATATTTTATTAACGAATAAAATGGTCCTGTTTGGCGAGTATGGCTGAAACTAGGGTTCGTAAAATTTAAGCGCCTTCCACTGGCATGTATAGTGTGGGATGTGTTTGGATAAATCTGTATTTAAGTATTGTATATATTGATGTAGAAACGGGCTGTGAGCAAATTCTCGTAGGGCTTTGTTGTTGTAGTAAGATCTGTTTACTTGTGCTTATAATGTATTGTCTAACTCGTGTGTGGATGTTCCCAGCCGTCTGGATACCAGCTGTACCATTGTTGGAAAAGGAATTTTGTGAGCAATCTATTGGTCTTTCATGGAAAGAATTTTGTGAGGCAAAGAAAAACACAATTTACTTTCCAGACATAGAAAAGTGGAATGATTTAGCAGCAGCAGAAGCTTTTCATCTTGCCAAGAAGAGGTATATTGCAAAGACTAATTCCACTCCTTTTGACATGCCAGAACTTGATCCCAGTGCATACATTGATGTAGTAGATTGGAATTCACTTGACTCGGGAGATATTGACTGGCCAGAGGGACATGGCTCTGATTCAGACAATGAAGAAAATTGTGCAAATGGAGTCCAAGAGACTGGAAATCTGCCAGATTTGGATCAAGAGATAACAGCATCTGAAAAAGAGAGGTACGAAAAAGAAAAAAGTCAATGGAAGGAAAGACCTTTTGGGTATGGGCGTGTCTACTTTCCTGAAATTCATGAAGCACGCACAGTTATCTGTAAGGTTGTTGACCTGTATACCGCTGAGCCTCAATTAACTGATCACTGGTTGGTGGATTTGTGGTCAAAAAGTTTCAGGCCAAGTGAGAAGAATTCAGTTACTGGTTCTTTGGTTTGTAATAATAATGAAAACATTATTGGCATAAGTGCAATGCAATCAGGCTGGACCGAAGATGAAAAGGAAGTGAAAACAAATTCAACTGGGGATAATATAGAGCAGAAGAATGGAACTATGGAAAACATGGCATGTCAGTTTGCAGAAGGTTCAGATAAGAAAAAATGGGGAAATACAACAAAAACAGGCTTAAATGAAAATAAAATGAAAGTAATATGTTACCCAAAGGTCCATCCAGTGGAGCAGAAGAATGCAGCAATGACTCATTTAGCCAAGAATGAGTTTGAAGCCTCTGGATGGGGTGCCGAGTTTGAGCACGATGAGGAAGTAATATGTCATCCAGATGTTCCTCCTCTGATTTGTAGTAAGAATCAAAATAAAAAATGGGAAAATACAATAAAAACAGGTCTAAATGAAATTGGAGTAAAACGTTATCCAGAAGTCCACATCATGGAACAGAAGAATGAAATGGTGACAACAAAAAATGAGTTTGATGCCTCTGGATGGGGTCCAGAATTTGAGCATGAAAAGGAAAATGAGTGGATGGGAAATTTGCAAGAAAATTTCCCTTATCATGAGTACAAAGTGGGTGCCTCTAAAGTTTTCATTCCTGCAGCTAGCAGAAATTCTGTTGGCTGCAGATACCAAGATGAAAATGAGTGTAATTATGAACTAGGTGATTGCCAACACCAAAACCAGTATTTTGCACAAAATCACTGGGAGCCATTTTCACAATTTTCCCCAAGGAGGGTTGATGTTCCTGCAAGAAGAAACCGGAGATTTCAAACCAATAAAAAAGTTAATGGGGGGCATTTGTCTCTCAATCTAAATCAAAATGTAGAGTTAAATTCAGCATCTTCTTGTAATCGAGGTGTGCATCATTCATCTCTTAAATTATTTAAATTTATGTACATATCATTTAGAATATTTCTGTTACTGAGCTGAAGGTTCTTAGGTGTTTTCTCACTGAAATATTCAGGTTATTTTAAGGAATGTTACCCTGCACCCAGCGGTCATGATTTTCAGAAGAATGCCAAGTACTGGAGGCAAAATAAGGTTTGGTGAGATGGACTTGGAAAGATTTTACATACTAGTGATACATCTTAAGTGGCATGCTGGTGTATGCTTGAGAAAGTTCTTAATGACAGTGATCGCACAAATGGCATAAAGTGCAAGGCAGAGATATATTTGGTATCAATTGTCTGATCATGGGTCAAGAAAATATTTGTATATCATATTGAAATCGGTGTTGTGAGTTTTTTTTCCTAGTGATTATTTGCCAATAGTCACATTTTTTCAATGCAACAATATAATGTTTTCTAAACTTTATGCATAGTTTTAATTAAGTGGAGAGCATGCTGTTTTATTCAGAATCACAGCTTATGCTTGTTTTGCATTCAAGCAATGCAATCATATTACGACATGATATTCTTTGTGGGAATTAGTTACAACATTCCAAAGTATTATTTACCCAACATAGGGTTGAAGCGTTTGTATACATCGGAATTCTACATTCTTTATAAGATTTAACATATTGCTGTAATTCTGTGTTTCCGTGTTACATTTCTTTGGGTCAAATTTCATGCCACAAAAGTGCAACCTGGATTAAAATACAGAGATTAAAGATTTTATAGCCATTATTAAGAATTTATTTGCTTCACAATCTCGATCCAACCATAATAGTCTTTAGCAAGATCTCTTTTTGGCTCAACAAATTTTAAAGGTGGGTGTTTCTCCAAATATTATTTTTCTTGTCACTATTATCAAAGTTTGGGAACAAGGAACAGATGATCCAAGATGTGTTGGAATTATCATGTCTGTCAAGTTGTGGTTAAAAGTTGAAACTTTTCAGACCCAATGAATTGATATGGGAGTTTTAGATTTAATATGCAGCACTAAATGTTTTTTTGAATGAACTGTGACTGCATTGGATCCAATGCCTTTCATAAAACAGGATGGAGAGTAGTTGATGTGACTGTTTTGCAAATTTGAAGATGGACAGTTACATGTATACAATGCATGGTTTACCCCAAGGATTCCATTCTTCCCCTTGCTTAGTGTGTTACTGTTGCAGAAGATGAACATCTGATTTCTAATGTAATTTGTAACTTTATCCAAAACTGGTCTCATGCATTATCCTACATAGCTGTTAATTTTATTTATAGGCATGCATAACCGTTCACATATACTCTTCATTTGAATGAACTATTTTCCAACGAGTTTCATCAAGAAAACTAAAGCAGTTATATAGGTGTGACTTTTTTTTTTTAAATAAATTTTGAGATGGCATCCCATTCTTGTAAATTTTTTTATAGCACACACTGTACATTCATTAACTGACATTATATGATATTTCTTCCAATTACATGTATACATATTGGAATGTATATCCTGATGATGCTTTTTTTCCTCTTTTGCTTAAAGTGTTACTGAATTAGAAGAAATCCAAAATTGGCTTCAGTACTTAATCCCATATGTTGATTTTATTTGCAGGCATGTATAACACTAATAAGCATACAAATGTATTCTGCATTTGAATTCTTATCCCACTACTTTCATCAAGTATTTTTCTTTCCAAGCCTTCCCAAAATTGATCACAATTTTACACATAATGGGAGCACAAAAGTTGGATTCTTCATAAGTTGGTTTTAGATTAAGCTGAAAAAGGTTAGAATTTGGTCACAAAAAAATTTAGAAGCAAGACACTACTCATTATTAGAGTTATGTAGCTCACAAATCTCTTGATTTGAGATATAAGCAGTCTAGGATTAGTTTGCAGCATTCGTATTATAGAAACAAAGGTCAAACATTACAATTTGGAAGTAATAAACATTAATTGTAATTTCTTTTGGAAATGAGAATGAGGAAAAGGATTGTTGGGAGAAGACTCATGACATGTAGCAAAATAGGCCAACACTAAATAATAATGACAATAATGTGAACGATGAGTCTAACAAAGGAGACAAATACTTAGGAGATGAAAGATACGTTTGATAGGTATGTGTATACTAGGACAAAGGAGACATGACTCGAAATGTAAGGACTATAGGGAAAGAAAATTGAAATGTTTACTCACAATAAACTTGATTTAGGTTATATATAGTACGTAGACTTTGGAATAAAAAGGCACCTGACATTCAATAAAGTTTGGTTTGAAGAAATTGAAAACAAAGAGTTCTCTATGGAAGGTTGTGGATGATGAATATATTGCCAATTTAGTAGATGCTTTGTGTGCTAGAGTTCAAAAGTAATTTCTTTTGGGTTGGTCAAAGATGAAGCAAAATTGCAAGGTGGATTTTGATGATTGATGCTTGCTAAAGGATCATCAATAATGAGTCAAGGAATACAAAAGAATGTTTTTGAAAGAATGAAATAAAAAAATTCTAATAACGTCCACAAGGTCAAAGTAGTGTATGGGACCCAAGAGAAACATATGATCCCTCCTAGAAACAAGGCATCAAAACCTTATAAAAGTTTGTAATCTCCTCTCGAGATTAGATCTTCGACAATGAATGTTGATCAAGAAGTTTGTATTTTTGTCCAGTCTTGCCTTCTCAAACAAGTTTAAATTTTCAATTTTCAAGGTGTCTTCGTGATTGGTACAAATGTTGTAAGTTGAACACTCCATGACGAAGTGTCATTTTATCACCACCACTCCCTTTTAAAAAATAGGCATATTCTCTTTTCCCACTCCATTTTAGGTATCAACCATTTGCTAGCTTCACATCTAAGATGATGTGAACTAGTCCTTAATTGGGCTATCTACATTTTTGCTTTCCACTTAATATCCGTTCTTATGGAGGCTTTTGCCTTATGATCTCATGTGGGGTTAATTTCTTTGATATGGTAAGCTTTTTTCACCCTATTTGTTTTGTGCATATGACATCCTTAAATTGTTTCTCACAAACCTTTTTTATTTTCTCAATAGTATTTGGACATTTCTGCATATTAATGTCCCATTTTTTCATCCATTTGTCATTTCGGTTCATCCATGTGTTCTTTCTTCGCGTTAGCTCTTTCCTCCATAATTAGCCTAGGCAAATCCATACTTCGAATTTTCTTTAGGTATCTTAATAGGTAGACCATTGCCGATGCTTCCAGGGGAAAGTACCTGCTTCAGCCAATAAAATCTTGTATGGAACAACAATCTTAATTTTGAGGCTGCTTATGGTGAGATGTTTTTGGATTCTTTCTACTGCCTCCATATGTAATCTAACATGCTGCTGCCTCGAATTTTGCACCCATATAGAATCACCAAAGTAACAAGAAAACCAAAAGGAATTCTCTTGGTTTTCCAATACCATTATTTTGCATTCTTACATCTATCTTGCAAGGAGTATAATGCTTTCCAATCTCTTTAAATTCCTTTTTCTTTGCATGTTTTCCAATTGAGCTGCTTGTGAAAATGAAACCCAAGGTATTTGTACTCATGCACTACCTCCAGCAGGTTGCCTTCAAAAAGAGAGTTAATTTGTTTCCTCTTTCTATGCAATGAGAAGATCATTATTTTGGTTTTGTTAATGTTCACCTACATTTCTACCTCTTGACAAAAGGTTTCAAGCACCCTCAAGCGTTTTCTCAAACAATGAGCTGTTTTAGGAATTAATATGAGATCAATTGCATAAAGAGTAACTTTATTACGTACTTAGCCAATTGAACTACAACCCCAGCAATCTTGTCTATTCACTCTTTTAACTTATCAATGTATAGCCCAAACAAAGTTGGGGAAAGTGGGCAACCTTGTTTGATGCTAAAGCATTTTGACATTCCGTCATTGGTTTTGAATTTTAGCCTTGACCTGTTAATGAAGCCAATTGACTGTTGCTCTAAGCCTTCTAGAATTCCCATTTTCTCGACCCTATTCCATAGATTGCAACATGATACCATGTTGAAGGCTTTTTAAAAGTCTACAAAGTAGCAAACACCTAATCTCTCTAGGCATAACATATTTTTTCAATCAAGAACCTAAGGGTAACACCATGATCAATAGTAAAATGTTTTGGTCTAATAAAACCAACCTATCCTTTAGCTCTTTTTCCCTCTTTTTTTTGCCAAATTGCTAATTTTGCATTCAACCATGCTTCTAAAATGTTTTCTAAAGAGGGGATTAACCATAATAGTTCAATAATTTGATGGATTGGTATTACTCCTTTTGTATAGAGGAATAAAAACATTGGTCCCCCAATCTTCCAAGAAGCCCTCTTGAATAACATTATTGAAGATGCACTTGATATGAGGTGTAAGGACCTCAATACCCCATTTAAATGTCCTGCTTGTAGCTCGTCAACATCTTGTGCTTTACCTCCTACCAACCTTTTAATGCCTTGATTTGATATATTTAGTGGTGAAAAGTTCAATATTAGTATTGATTACTATCTATGTGTATCCTAGTCATGCTCATAACAACTTCGGATATTGAAGCCATTGGAAACCTGTGATTTTCTTTTTTATTTCTTTCCTCTATAGTTCATTCCAAAATCTTTTGGGGTTGTCTTTTCTAAGGGCAGTCAGCTCCCCCCCTGCTTGTTTTTCGCATACTTTTATTTTCTACACCGTAACAACTTGTCGTACCCCTACTTTCTTTATCCTTTCCACGCTCTTGCAATTATCTTTTTCATATCTTGCACTCATTGTCGAAAGAATTATCGAAAAAAGTATGTTTTGTTCCTCTCTTGGACCCATCTAAAGCCTCGTGTATTAGGGGAATCAACATATATTTGCTTCTAGGGTGGTTCATTGTGTAAGCTCTATTATTCTCATACTCTCTAAAAAGCCTTTTGAGGGAAGCTCTGAAGAGTTTTGATTTTCTTGAGTCATGAGGATTTAACCTAGTGAAGGTGCTTTCGTTTGGTTGAGGTGGTTTTGTTCCCCTTGTTTCTTGTTTATGTGGATGTCTAGCTTTACATATATTGGATTATGATTTGATTTCAGCCCTATTTGGCAGCCTCCAACCACTAACTTCATTATCCTCGAGGTATAATTATATGCGCAAATAACATGGTTCACCACACTTTGTTCATTGTAGGTTCTGTAGATGATGTTGCACAAATTCGGCCATGCCCTTATACCATTGCATATAACCAAGTTGTATAAACTACATAGCCCCAATAATTTTTCGATGTAGCGTGTAGCATTAACTTTACTATTTTGTGAGGTCCTTTCCCAAAGTTGATAGCTCTCTTCCTCCAACCATAATGTGTCACCTTTCTCTTTGTATATGCTTTTCAGATTGAGGGCTTGAATATTTGCTGCCCTAGCATTAAAGTCATCTAATATTAAAATTTCCCCCATGGCATTAAAACATAAGTGTCTTTTTAAAGTTATGATCCTTATGATTTAGATTCCTTTTCTTATATGATTTTGAGCCTTTTGGAGCGAAGTAGCATGCGTCCAGCCTTATTGTTAGTTGGTTTTCTATTATTTTCAGCCATATATTATTGTTTGTTTGGGTCTTCTATCTCCACTTTTATATTTTTTGTTTGGGTCTTCTATCTCCACTTTTATATTTTTGTACCATGTTACTTTGATTAGAACTACGACGTCATTTGTGACTGTTAGTCCTCTCATTCCATATGAAGCTTTTTTATGCCCTTAAAATTTTAGGACTTTACACCCATCATGTTCATGAACCTCTGTAAAAATGATAATGTATTTTTCTTCTACTATGGGCCTCAACCCAAGTCCTCTTCTCCATGGATAACCTTTACAATTCCAATTTGCCATTGTCAAATGTTTTTGGGGCCTCAAATTCCTATTTTTGTTGTGTCATTCTGTCACTAACTTGGGCCTTTCCATTTTATAATTAAGTCCCTTTTCTTGCATCTCTCGCTGCCTTTACTGTTTTTCACTCTTTTTAGTTTTCTTCTTGCTGTACTATGATTAAGTGCTTATCAATGTATATTTGTGTAGCTCTTAGGATCCTTTTGTTCCTTAGTAGCATGTTCTCATCTTCTATGTTCCTCAAGGTAACTCTTCATGCTTTCTCTCACCATCTCTTATCCGTTTTCCAATCCTATTTGCTTGTTGAATGAATCTTGACCATTTGCAGTTGGTCTTTAAAAAAGTCTTTTGTTAGCTCTTTTGTGATTTCTTTCTCACCAATCTTTTAGTCCTTTAACGATGATTTTCACATTCCTATCACTTCTGTCCTTTTCTTCTCTTATTTGCCTCTTAACTAGTTTTTCTATGAGTTCCCTCTATGTGTTTGATGGTCCTTTTACTACTTGAGCCTGGGATTTGGCCGCCTCTATTTATTCTCTTACCTAATTTTATTTCATCATTATGTGGTGATTGCTGATTGGATCTCTTTTATTTGTGGATCACAGCTTCCTTCTAGCACTTTTGTCTTCTGTTTTTTTTTTTGGCTATTTGATTTAGTCTAAAACTGGCCTTATTGAAATCAATTCTTTCTTTCCTTTTGTCATGGTATTTTTTAATTTGTTTGCCTGTTTTTTGAGCAGTTTGTTCTCCCTTGTTAATTTCCAATTGAATTCTGCAACCTCCTTCATCTATGTGCCTATCTTCAACCTTTCCTCCTTAAATGTTGGTGAGTTTGACCCCCGATTTGCTTTGTAATTGATGTCATGTGAAATATTGAGCTCACTTTTTGCTTTCCTTTACCTTGCTTATTCTTTTTTTGTTCTTGTTGGGTTTCTTCCACGTTTACTAATTCCTTATGCACTATTTTTAGTAAAAAAGCTGTGAATTTTCCCTTCTTTGCAAGCTTCACATTTTTAGGTTTCCTATGCCTTAGAATCCCCTTTTACTATTTTCCATTTATGTAGACACATCTTTCCACTGCTTGAGAGGTTATTATGAGGATACCCTAGGGCACATGCTCCCCACATGCTATTTACTGCTTTTGCAAGAGCATTGAAACTGGGGTACAAAAGAGTAGTTGAGGGGCTTGTTGGGAAGTTAAAAGGGATTAAAAAAGCTCCTTGAGGTTTCATTCCCATCATAGGCCTTTGAATTTGTTTACCCCTGCAAACCTATCTATTGTTTCAATATCGTAGGTTGTGTATTCTTCTCTCAGACTGATCTACTATGCTTTTGGTGCTAGTTTAAAGTCTTCTAGACCTTCACTATTTTCATTATGTCGTTTCATTAGATTCCGCCCCTGTTTGCATTTGTGATTTGCTTTGAAAAAAATGGCTTTGATTTGTTTGATGTTTATGGTTTGCTTTCGTGAAATGATTGCAATGCTTTCAAGTGCATAAGAAAGTTACAAAAGGATGTAAGATAAAGACATGGTGGGGCTCACTTGTTTTCCACTTGTGACTAAACTCTTCTTTAAATGGACTTGACAAAACCTTTGGATTCTTTCAAAATTATTCTGATACCCAAAGTCATACTTAATTTTCTCAGATCTCACTGCAGGTAACTCCCTTACCTAGGCCTCACTAGAAATCTTCTGAAACCCTTTGTAAGTTTGACTGTTAAATTGGAACAATCGTGAATTAGACCAGAAGTTGTGAATGGAGGACTACCCTATTTGCAAGCCACCTCACGAGCTACCTAATGTTGGCAAACCACCTCCGTGCATACACCACCAAATAATTTAAATCCTTAACTTGTTTGCACTTTAGGAAGAAAGATGTAGGAGGAAGCTTCTAGAAGTTGATAAGAGATTAGCAATAAACTACAATAGCTCATGTGACTATATCTTATCCCTTTCTTCTTTGGACTAAATTATCCTTAATTTCTATTTAGAGGTACAGAGAGCTGCTCAAGTCTTCATTGTGACATCACTTAGCTTGACTTGGAAATGGGTCTTTATGCCTGTTGATTCAAGTAGCATCCATCAGATAAAACCATATACCTATCTGTTTACATCAAATGAAGAAAGACGGTAATGCAGATATATATTTCATATGAATGATTTATATATCGAACCTCTTCACTATCGAATTGCAATTAATACATGTCCAAAACATTATTGATATATAATCGGGTTATATTAGAATTGACCCGAATTAGTTATCGGGCTTGTTTGCTTTGATACCGATTCATTATCGGGTGTGTTTATATCGATCTGTTATCATTTACACCGATTAGTTATCGTAGACACCGAATGGATCAGTTGCCATTTGGAAGAGTCACGACCAAGTGACATCTTGGTCGGACATGTCCGAAAGACATGTCCGATCAAGGTGCCACTTGATCGTGTCTACCTTTCTATATATGCATCATTCAAAAGAAAGGGGATGACATTGAAATCGATACATGTTCATCCTTCATACCTGCAGCAAAAGTAAGACAAAAATATTATTGTCATAGTTATAATACCTAAATCTTAAATACACAATATTGCATATAACTTGTTCATTAAATTGGAAATTGCAATAACATTTACAATGCCTACCTAAGTAGTAGTGGAGTTATTCCTAGAATTGCATCTTGTAGACTGTAATGTCCCCTTATGAGCGATGAATAAGCAGAGAGGAATTCTCTAGCCTTTTCTATTCCCTGAGGCAAGAAGATTAAATGAATAAGAAGGGAATGTGTGAATAATTAAAAATGAGCCCAAAAAGCTAAAGTAACCATACATTTGTATTTGATTATTCATTATTCATTATTAATGGCGCCATTTTAAGTGAAGACCTCATTTCTACTAGGCGATACTTTAAGGGGAAAACTAAATTAATGCCCAAGTCTAGACTCTAAACTAATGCTAAAGGCGAACTAATTAATGATGTAGATATGTTGAGACAATTCCAATTCATGAAGAATTGATGGCTTTTTGATTGAGGATTTTTGTATATATTGGCAGCGTGGGGTTTGGCTGGGCATTCACAACTTCATTTTTGATGATTTTAATTTCTCTCTGAAAATTGTTGAATATCAGGACGAAACCCCTGAGTTCTTGGTTCTGAACGTAGCCCTAGAACTTTTATTTTGGCAAATCGATTCCCCATTCAGACTTAGTTTCCAGCAATTTATGGTGGTGATTCAGTCAACACAAGAAATCGTTACTGGAAGCTATAACTCGAGGGCTTCAAGGATTGAATTGCAGAATTCTATTGACTTTGCCCATCTTTCATAGGCAATTAGAGGTGAGTGGAGACCAGCTTGAAGGGGAAAAACGCTGCAGTTTTGAAAATTGTGGCCTTGTAGCTGAGTATTGTGGCTTGGTTAGTGTTGATGTGTTTTTTATGCTCATGCGAACACAGAATAAAATACCAAGGTATCTTATCCTCTCTTGAACAAAGTTTCCCCGAAAGCTGAAGATTTCGCCTAAGGATCAATCAAGGCAACTCCAAGGTTCTTATATGTAGGGTCTCTATGTGTGGATAAGCTCAATTTGGTCTGATGTGATTATGCTGGAATCACAAGGGGACTTACGTTCGACTGCCTGAGCGTTTAATCTGCTGGAACTTGAATCCTATCTACTAGTTGGAAGATAAAGAAATGGCAAAAGATACAGGGTTTGGAGAATCTAATCTAAAACCTAGAATGCAAGAAGATGGATGAACGACTAGGTGGAGTCCTACTAGGCTAGGTCTTACCATCAAACTGAACAATTCGACACCAACTCAGTGCGATCTTCTAGGGTAGTTTTGAAGATGTTCAAATCATCACTATCAAACATTGATCATCATTCAAGTTAATGCATGACCAATAGACGTGTAACGACTCGAGATTAAGCTCATTCAATGCTAGTTGACCATGCAGGGCGCACTTACAGTCAGCAAAAGGCTAGTGGTTTGGACTAGGTGGATTCCACACGAGTGCATTCAATAACTTCCTTCATTCAATCTAATTAATCATCATCTAAAATGAAGATTCAATGAGAAACCATGCATATTGCAAAGAAACGACATATTTCACCATATCTTCAATGAAAATGGAGTTCATTTACAATCAAGGCAACAATTTCTTGCCTTCTCTTCCTAATCTACTCTAACTTCTATTCTATTCAATATTCTAGCTACTAACTCTTCTCTATTCTAGCCTCTATTAGATAACTCTTAACTATTAACCTCTACAAATGAATAGCCAGAGCTTTATATAGAGAGCTCTTTACAATTCAATGGCTTTGATTGATTTACAATCAATGGCTAGGATTACAAGATGAAAACCCTAATTAGGGTTTGTTACAACAAACTCCCTTAGCCAATGAGAAAATTACATTCAATATTTGAGAACCAATAGGAAGCAGGGGTAGGTGCCTCGAAGTTTGTGCCATCACTGGTGAGTCAGGTACATTGGATCTGGACATGTTAACGTGGACCTATCTGACTGGAGGAACAGTGACTGGGACGCCACCTTGCCTGCGTTTATGCTTGGTTGGTCTTCTTCTGTCCTTGGTGTACTTGATGGATGATGTACCCCCTTGACTCATATGTTTGATGAAGCTTCCTTATGGTTAGATCACTCCTTAGTAGCCCACTTCGCCTTGAAATGCTTATAGGATCTTTCTTCTGATATCATGCGGTTTCTCCATATGGCAAAATGAGGTCCTTGAGGATAACTTGGTCTATTACGTGCCACTCCTTGAACACTTGAAGTCCTCCAACTTTGAAGCACCTTGAGTCCTCTCTCACGCATTTGAAGTGTCCTTGATGATGATGGAGCTTGAGTAGGTCTTCCTTGTCCTGGCCTGATCCTCCTCCATCTTGATTTTATTAATCTGCAAAACAAACAAAGGATGATTAAGTATACATTATATATTTGTTCTAACATGATATTTCTCACCTTAAATCATCAACAAGAAGGCATTAGAATGAAATTCGCTCAGGATCCTCTCCAGGGACAGGCCCTATAGTGAAATTTGCTCTGGATCCTCTCCAGGGACAGGAGCGAAATTGGACAAAGTTGCTCAATTAGACCTCATTTTCAACCTTACCTTACCAAGATCAAATCATTCGCCTCCAAAATTGTTTAGGAATGGGTTTTGCTCAAGGACTTAGTCAAAACTTTAGATCTCCTAGGAATTTCGCTCTGGACCCTTTGGAAGGGTCAGGAGCGAAATTTGCATTGTAGCTCAATTTTCATCATTTCTTTGCCTCAAATCTCTTCTCAAGGCAAGAATACATCAATCTTATGCCATAGGGACAAAATCTAGGCTTCAAACAAGGAGCAAAATAGTGTTTTAAGAAATTTCGCTTTGGACCTTGGCCAAGGACAGGACCTATAAGAAATTTCGCTCTAGACCCTTTGGAAGGGTCAGGAGTGAAATTTGTGATTTAGCTTCAATTCCATCACTTCATTGCCTTAAATCACCTTTCAAAGGCAAGTGCATATCAATTCTTTCCCAACCATGCCTTAGAAATCAAGATCTTGGTCTCAACAAGGAGCAAATAGAGGTTTTAGGAAATTTCGCTTTGGACCCTTTGGAAGGGTCAGGAGCAAAATTTGCATTTTAGGACAAATTCTTCACATTTAGTGACCACAAATTACTCAAATGCATGCCTAAGGATCAATCAACCTCAATCAACACTAGGCTTGATACAAAATTGGGAGCAAAAGGAGGTTTTAGGAATTTCGCTTTGGACCCTTTGGAAGGGTCAGGAGCGAAATTTACATATTAGGCCTAATTCTTCCACCTTTTTACCCCTCAATTGCTTCCAAGGCATGATGACATCCTAACTATGGCTTCAAGGCACAAAATTTAGTTCAAAATTGAGGCGAAGGGAGGATTCTATAAAATTTTGCTCTGGACCCTTTGGAAGGGCCAGGAGCGAAATTTGTCTTTTAGGCTTAAATCCATCATTTCCTTCACTTTCATTCACTTCTTAAGGCAAGAATATATCAATCCTCCCCCAACCATGTCCTAGGAACAAAGATCTTGGTTTGAACAAGGAGGAAAATAGCGTTTTTAAGAAATTTCGCTCTGGACCCTTTGGAAGGGTCAGGAGCGAAATTCTCCCGTAGGCTCATTTCACACTTCTTTTCCTCCCAACTCATCTCAAACTTGACTTATCAAATCTCCTCTTTCCATAATCAATTCAATTCGCTCTCAAAGCAGTACCTACTCATTACTTTTGGTGAGGAAATAAGCCATCCTAAGGATTTCGCTCTGGACCCTTTGGAAGGGTCAGGAGCGAAATTCATGTTTTACTTGATTTTCCTTCACAAAACTCCATTTCTCATCTTTCAATCATCAAAAACAAGCCTTTTGCCTTCAAGAATTGCTTGAGAATGAGTTAGTTTGTAGGTTGGAGCAAGGTATAATGCTTCATGGAGAAATTCGCTCTGGACCCTTTGAAGGGTCAGGAGCTTGAAATTTTTTCTCTCTGGACCCTTTGGAAAGGTTAGGAGCGAAATTTGCAATTGTGCTCAAATTCCTCAACTTTCATCACTTCACTTTGTTTCACACATCAATACTCTCTCAATAACGTCACAAGGACAAGGTTTATGAGGCAAGTTAAGACCAAGAAGGGAGATATTAGGAAATACGCTTTGGACCCTTTGGGGGTCAGGAGTGAAAATTGACATGTTAGTCTCTCTGTCAGGATTCATATATGGGATATAACATTTAAGTATAAGTTCTTATACTTTAAGTTATATTCCATATATATTGTCAAGATGTTTGAGAGTGGTTTCGGACCTCCAGGAGTTATAATGCAAAATCTAATTTTTGGAGGATTCTTCAATTTTCTAGACAGCGCCAAATTTCAGGACATTTGAGGATCAGGATGACATTCCAGATTCCTTAAGGCGAATTCGCTTTGTCCTTGATGTAAGGGATGGGACTTAGGAGGACATTATGCATTCAACCAAGGTTTGATTTAGCAACTTGAAGTGCGACCAGATAGTACACAAAAAACACCCTAGGAATGATCTAAATAACCCCTAATCACTCAATTGACCAGACCTCCTGAGGAGATCCACCTACTGACCCACTTCAACTTAAGCAGAGCCTGCTATCCTAATGATCTCTCTGACAACTCTCCAATGCAAAGGCTAAAAGCCAAGACCAAACAACTAAGCAAAGAAAACTAACCCTTAGAAAGCAAAAAGTAGGGGTCCCCATTTGCAATGGGGCGATGTGTGAATACGTCACAACATCTAGTGCCACCTTGAATAAATGTTCCTGAACATTTCAGAGATAAAGACCCAATCGACACTTAGAACCTCTGGAAAATTCAACCCAACTTATCAGGCGACTAGAAAATGTACTCAAAGAGGAAGGAGAATCCTTAACCAGATCAAGACACTTAGTCTTTGATTACCCATGTGTGTGCAAGTGTATTCATTCTTCTCGACAAGGCAACTATGACCTTCAGGTTCCCCTGTGATTGGCTACGCAGTATATCTAAACTTCTTAAGCTTCCTGTATAGAGCCTCGCTGCCAGTTAGATATCTATAGTCTCGACGAGGTTATCGCCGCAATCTCACGAACATTGCTCCATTACCAATCGGGCGTCCATAGCCTCGATGGAGTTACTTGCATGTTCCCATTAGCCAATTTTGATATTTCATTTTCCCTTTTTTTTTGATTTTTCTCTTTCATTTTCTCATTTTTCTCTTTTGATATTGCTTTTTCGTTCCGTCAATTCCTTTGGCTCATAAGCAGCGAAGCTTACTAGGGTTTGAAGATTGCGGTGGCGCTGAAGCAAGATTTTGGATTTTTCACTAATCACAGCTTCGCCTGAAAAAACCATAATGACTCGGAGTTTATTAATGTGTAAAGATATAGTAATCAAAAGATGTCGGCATCAAGACACAAATTGATTCTCTTCCAAGTCAAGTACAAGTCCTGATCAGATGATAAAGCTGGAGAGGAATAACCTCGGATTCAAAGCACTTCATGAATAGATATCTTAAGCAATGAGTCTAACATAAGATCCAAGATATGGCCAGTGTTTGAGCAAAACAACATAGACGCCTTTCTTACAAATGGAGGCTCCCACCGAGGACACCTAAACTAAACAAACCAACCGACTGACCCAAAGCAACCTGACTGATAGACCGACTCAAAGCAAACTAAACTAAAGCCAACCAAAAGCCAACGAACTAAACTACCCGAGCCACTAAAGAATCATGAGTCAAGTGACTCAAGGCAAATTAAGAACAAGGCTCAAAAGACCCCTAACCTAAAACACACGAAAAGAAAACCTACTCTAAAGCTATATACAAGACTCCCAGACTTGACATGACTCAAAGAAGCGAAATATATACATGTATTTACATGATTTCTCAGGTTGTTCAACAGGAGCGTGGCAAAGGTGATGGTTCTCAGTCAAGCAAATTCATCTTTGAATATAGAAAAGCAAGCTCTCACCATGCATCTCTCATATTCAGGCAAGGTTTCATGTAAGATAATTAGTTGAGGTAACTCATCAGGACCATGATCTATCCAAATGCAAGTTGTTTTCCCAAAACCCCCATAATCAAAATCATAATAACTTTCAAAGCTAGGATTAAGGAAAGAGGCAACCTTGCATATTTTAGGCTCAGATGGAAATGCTTGCTCAAATGGAAGTGGTTGTTCACCATTCAGTGCATTGCCGAAAGAGAGATCATCAGTTGCTTCAGGAGGTCGCCATTGGTGATGTACCATTCCACGAGCATTCACAACATGTCGATCCTTACTTGCAAGCTCTTCTTTGAATAAGCTTAGCGCCCCTTCGAATAGCTCAACTTTCTTTACTTTCATAGTGACATCTTGCATAAACCATGCATCCTCATAAAATTTTGTGAGCATATCCTCAAAAATTAATGATTCGCTGATAGATTGAGCTTCAAAGATTTCCTCTAGTTGATCAAATACAATCTCTGGTGATGTCTCATCCTCAAGTGTTGTCTCGGGAGACCGAAGTTGATGATGGATTACATCACTCACCATAACTTGTTTATCTTGAAAATTTTTAGGCAGTGATTCCATTTGTGCTTCCTCTATAAGATCCTTCAGTGCTCCCTCAAATATCATGATGATAATGGTGTCTTCGAGCGCCCCCTCAAATTGTTCTTCATATCTGAGCTCACTTATGATGGTTTGTATTTCCTCATTCAACATCTCAACTTGATTGTCCTCTTTAAGAATGCTATTTGAAACCTCTTGTAATTCACTCTCAAGGATCTCCTTTTGTAGCATAAATGAAAATTCCTTGAGGAATGATTCATCTTCTTTAAGGGTTGTTGAATTGTTTTCTTCTTTTGGTGCAAGGTGTAGAGAGCTATCATTCACTGCTTCACATTGATCATTAGGTGCATTTGTATCGTTGACGTGCAACTGGTTCTTCTCACAATTAGGTGCTGGAGTGATATCTTGTTCATATGTTCTTCTGAATTCATTTGCGAGATGTGCACCCCAGGATTTGTTCACAATACACTCTTCCTCGAACAAAGCCGACATTCCAAACTGATATCTGACTCGGTTGATGGCCATTTCACATACTGAGCAAGTAAATTCAAAAGGAGGTGCGTTATGAATCCTACACCATAATGGTAGCAATATGCCCTCTAAATGCATTTCACCATTCAAAATAAGTTGACTTTCGATCATCCACAAAAAGCTTGTAAGAGGATCCTTTCTTTTTGGGACACTGAAACTGCTTTCTTCTGTTTCTGGTCTAGGAACATCCCAAAAGAAGATCTTTCCCTGTGCTGCCGATTCCATCCTTGATAAGTATTTCAAGCGATGCATTTCATCATGTTCATCTGTCTCATGGATTCGACATTGCCCTGGCCTTGCAAACTCAGACAATTTGCATGGATAAAGCCGTGCATTCAATCTCGACCAAAGATGAGGAATATCAACTTGTTGCTCATCGTGAAATTGTTGGTCGCTCCATCTAGAAATCTTTCTTTTTTGATTTTTTGATTTTTTTGGTTTTTTACTTTTTTGGATTTTTTGGAATAAGAGATCTTGAATATCTCAGATTCAACTTGAAAACTCAATTGGTTCCAGCTGCACGAAGTGCTTTCTTCTTTGCAAGTCCAATTGATGACCCAATGATCACCTCCTTTCTCTGTAACACTTCCGTCGAGCGTTGAAGATGGCTTCCCACTGATCACCCTTGGGTTCAAGACTTTGCATTTGTTCACCTTTCTTCTTCAATTTTGTTGAGCGTGAAAGAGAGGGTAGAAGTTCTGGATAGCTCCTCTAAATATGACTTGATAAAATCTGTATTTTAGTTGCTTAAGTGTTCATCACGATCAGCCCTCCTTCTAGCGCCAATTCTGTTGATGTGTTTTTTATGCACATGCGAACACATAATAAAATACCAAGGTATCTTATCCTCTCTTGAACAAAGTTTCCCCGAATGCTGAAGATTTCGCCTAAGGATCATTCGAGAAGACTCCAAGGTTCTTATATGTAGGGTCTCTACGTGTGGATAAGCTCTTGTGGTATGATGTGATTATGCTGGAATCACAATGGGACTTACATTTGACTGCCTGAGCATTTAATCTGCTGGAACTTGAATCCTATCTACTAGTTGGAAGATAAAGAAATGGCAAAAGCATAGGGTTTAAAGAATCTATTCTAGGACCTAGAATGCAAGGATATAGATGAACGACTAGGTGGAGTCCTACTGGGCTAGGTTGCACCATCAAACTGAACAATTCAACACCAGCTCAGTGCGATCTTCTAAGGGATGCTTCGAATATGTTCAAATCGTACACCATCAGACACTGATCACCATTCAAGTTAATTTGCTCTCAAAGTGGTATCCATTTCAAGGTTTTGGTGAGGAAAAAGGTTTCCTAAGAATTTCGCTTTGGACCCTTTGGAAGGGTCGAGCGAAATTGATGTTTTAGGCTCAATTTTCCATCATTGACTTCATTTTCAACTTTTCCTCATAAAAAACAAGTGATTTGCCTTCAAGAATGCTTACGAAAGGATTCAAAAGATCAAGTCTAAAGCAAAAGATGAGTGAAAAAGGATGAGAATTTCTAAGCATTCTTGAAGGCAAATCACTTGTTTTTGACGAGGAAAAGTTGAAAATGAAGTCAATGATGGAAAATTGAGCCTAAAACATCAATTTCGCTCCCAACCCTTCCAAAGGGTCCAGAGCGAAATTCTTAGGAAACCTTTTTTCCTCACCAAAACCTTGAAATGGACACCACTTTGAGAGCAAGTTAACTTGAATGGTGATCAGTGTCTGATGGTGTACGATTTGAACATATTCCAAACATCCCTTAGAAGATCGCATTGACTGGTGTTGAATTGTTCAGTTTGATGGTGCAACCTAGCCCAGTAGGACTCCACCTAGTCGTTCATCTATATCCTTGCATTCTAGGTCCTAGAATAGATTCTTTAAACCCTATGCTTTTGCCATTTCTTTATCTTCCAGCTAGTAGATAGGATTCAAGTTCCAGTAGATTAAATGCTCAGGAAGTCGAATGTAAGTCCCATTGTGATTCTAGCATAATCACATCATACCACAAGAGCTCATCCACACGTAGAGACCCTACATATAAGAACCTTGGAGTCTTCTCGAATGATCCTTAGGTGAAATCTTCAGCATTCGGGGAAACTTTGTTCAAGAGAGGATAAGATACCTTGGTATTTTATTCTTTGTTCGCATGTGCATAAAAAACACATCAACAGTTAGCTAGGCAAATTGTTCCCAGTCTGAAATTATTACCAAGTCCAACAAATAATCATAAGGTGTAATTCTCTGTAAAAATTGTTCCTGTAGCGAATTATCTTTATATTATTATTGCTATTTTCCATAGTGCAATAGCAATCTGTTCTCAGTTGTAAGTCTTTGCAAATGAAGAGAAAATACTGAATTATGTCCATTACTGAAAATTCCAATTTCAATAAGAAGTGCTGTTCGTTGTGGAATACCTTTAAAATTCTATATACTTCATAAGCTTAAGCCAGATAGAATATTTCAGTGGTATCAGAGCCACCATTCCTGCCAGCCTGTGTGGTAATCCCTTTGCATGTCAGTTTGGGGGTGATTAAAGGGTTGCATGTTACTTCTAATCAGTTGCATGACAGTTTGAATTGCTTCTATGATCCCTCGTGATGTTGGACCTCATAGATATTTCACCAGAAGTAGATCAGGACAGTAGTTAGAAGCATCAGTAGAACAAGAACTTTTGTTCGAACCTGGCAATATGGCATAGCAACGGGAAGGGGGTGGTAATGACCAACCAAGTCTTCAAGATATCATGGTTCAAATGGCTCAGCAGTAGCATCAGATGATGCAAACTTTCATGCAATCACAATAGCAATTTGTCAATGCTATTGGTAATCTAAGAGTCCAGCTGCAGGCACAGAGTCATGATGGTGAAAGAAGCAAAGCTGGGCATGAAAATCAAGGTAGAACGACCTCTAATATTGTTATGACAGTGAGCACAAGATCTGATTGGCCACTTCGACCTATGTTTTTGACTGATCACAACAGTCTCAAATAGTTCTTGGAGCAAAAGGATTTAAATGAGTGGCAGCAGAAGTGGGTAAGCAAAATTTTGGCTTACGGCTTTGATGTAGAGTATGTGAAGGGCAAGAAAAATGTTGTTGCCGATGCCTTATCCAGAAGACCAGCACTCTGCTCTCTCATTGAGATTTCAGCTGACTGGAAATCTCAATTGCTATCTTAATATTCAAAGAATTCATTTGCCTGTGACTTAATTGACGGCAAGGTACAGGATGACAAATAATAGTTGATGACATCATTTATTACAAGAACATAATTTATCGTACCAGGATCGAGATTGAAAGCCAAAATTTTGAGAGCGTTGCATGATGCACCTCTATCAGGACCTAGGTTTCTTCAAAACTTATCACCAGATTCATGAGAGGTTCACTTGGAAGGGATTAAAGGATGATGTATTGTAGCATGTTATAGAGTGCCTGACTTGTCAGCAGAACAAGTCGGAACACACTTTCCCTGCAGGCCTTCTACAATCACTTGCGATACCTGAACAAAAGTGGGAAGGGATGTCAATGGATTTTATTACAGGACTTCCTCGTGTACAGGGGAAAGATTGCATATTTGTAGTTTTTGATAGACTAACAAAATATACACACTTTTATGCTGTTCCTATAGACTTCTCAGCACCACAGGTTGCAGAGTTGTTCTTTAGAGAAGTGTCCAGGTTGCATGGACTCCTGTTGTGACGTTTTCACACATCGCCCCATTGCAAATGGGGACCCTTGCTTTTTTGCTTTTTAGGGTTTGTTCTTTAGGTTTTTTAGGGTTTTGTTAGTTAGCCTTTGCATTTTGAGTGTCGCCCAGGTGATCACATGGATAAGCAAGTCCGGCTTGAGTGATGTCTTGATCCTGAAATTTGGCTAAGTCTAGAAACTGAAAAACCTCAAAAAACTAGATTTTGCAATATAACTCCTGGAGGTCTGAAACCACTCTCAAACATCCTGAAAGTATATATGGAATATAACTTAAAGTATAAGAACTTATACTTAAATGTTATATTCCATAAAAGTTATCCTGATAGAGAGTTCGAAAAGTCAAATTTCGCTCCTGTCCTTCACTGAGGATCCAGAGCGAATTTCGCTCCTGTCCCTCCCAGGAGGACCAAGGCGAAGCGCTCCTGTCCCTCACCAAGGGACCAGGGCGATAATACTTATTTGAGCCATTCCTGACCTTGTTTGGACGAATTGAGACATCAAAGGCATGGTGAAGGGCAAAATGAGCATGATGGAGCATCCAGACTTGATCAAAAGCAATGAAATGATGAAGTTTTTGCCTAGAAGGTCAAATTCGCTCCTGTCCCTCACTGAAGGACCAGAGCGATTTTCTTTATATGCACAATTTTAGACCTTTTTTGGACATTAACTTTTATTCATAGCATGAAGCAGGATGATATCTTCCCTAGCAAAGACATTTCATGGTGAAAAGTGAAGCATTTGGGCCTGGAGGACAAAAATCGCTCCTTTCCCTCACTGAAGGACCGGAGCTTGAAATCCAAAATTGCCTTGTCCTTGAAAGATTTGAACGATTTCGCGAATTGAGAAGATCAAAGGAGATACATTTTATCAGTTGAATATAACTTGAAAGCGCAATCATGAGGAAAATTGACCCTAGAAGCAAAATCGCTCCTGTCCCTCTGCCAGGGACTAGGGCGAATTTAAGTAATAGCTCCCGTCTCTCTCTCAGGGACCAGAGCGATTTTCCCTATAAGACAGGTTTTGGGCGAAGATCAAGTAAGTGTTAAGTTTGAGGCAAGCAAAGGAGGCGTAACGAGTCCGTTGAAGATAATTTGAAGATTGCAAAAACGCCAAGTGAAGCCCATATTGTCCTAGGCGCTCCTGTCCCTCTCCCAGGGACCAGAGCGATTTCTTCCTTAGACAAATCTCTCGCCAAGATGAAGCAAATTACATGTCAAGGATGAGTGAAGGGAAGCATAGTGGATCCATTGAAGATGGTTTTAAAAGTTAGCAAAGCATGATTGAGCCTACAAGTGAAAGTTCGCTCCTGTCCCTCAGCCAGGGACCAGGGCGAACTCAAGGTTATTTAATATTCCCTCCAAGCTTAAATCACTCCAAGCTAAGACACAAAGGGGCAATGATGTTTGGAACGCCTCGGAGAGAAAGTAAAGTATCAAAGACCGCAAAGGTGATGGAAATGCCCAAATTCGCTCCTGTCCCTCACCAAGGGACCAGAGCGAAATGTTCAAGTGTGTCCAAGTTTAAGTTGCCACTCACATTTCAAGTGTTCAAAAGGGAGTAAGGAACATCATTTTACACCGTGAAGACAGTTGCAAGTTGATATAAACAAGGATGAGCACAAGGAACAAAGGTTCGCTCCTGTCCCTCACCAAGGGACCAGGGCGATATTCACTCAAATATCAAATTTGCATTGTAAAGGACGAGTAAAGTATGCATGGAATGAATGGATAACATTGTTACTTGCCTTGCGATATAAATTGGTGATTAAAGAGACAAAAACCCAAGGAAAAGGGCAAGTTCGCTCCTGTCCCTCACCAAGGGACCAGGGCGAAAGTACTTTAAGGCGCACTCCTTCCACAAAAGGGACGAATTGAGCTCAAGATTCCCAATTAAAATGCTATTTTGGACGTCTAAGACATGACTCTGAACGTGAAAAACAAGAAAAACAAGGCCAAAATGAAGGAGCGCTCCTGTCCCTCTCCCAGGGACCAAAGCGATATGGTTAGTGTCCCTTATTCCTCCCATGCTTAGGCGCCAATATTTTCGAATTACATTAAAATGCCAAATTCGATAAAAATGTGAAAGATTTAATTAAATTGGTATTTAAAAATAGCGCATGGACATTCAATAATTAATTTAAAGCCTTTAAAAAATCGAGGTTTTTAATTACAAAGACATTTAATTAATTATTATTAAATTAAATTTTAAAAAGGGGAGCGCTTGGGGTACTATTTTGCAAGGTCGGCCCCCTCTTTTATTAAATTTTATTTGTTTTTTGGGCCTATTTTCCAAGTCAGCCTAGGGGCAATTATCAAGATGAGCGCCTATATAAGAGGGGTGTGTTGAGCATGTTAATCCATCTTTCAATCATTTGTCCAAGTGCGATTTTGAAGGAGCAATAAAGGAGTGCGAAATCTGGTCCAAGAAGGAGTGCGAGTTGAAGGCTAGAGGTGGAGCGAATTTTCCTCAAGACGTTGAAGGCTAGAAGTTGTGAAGTTGATAGAAGAAGCACATTTTGAAGACTTCGATCCACATTTTGCCTAGCAAACTTGCTTAATTTTGCATCTTTTCTTAGAGTTAATTCCCAAGTGGAGGTATGGCGAGATTCTCCTAGTCTCAATTTTGAATTTTCAATTTTCAATCTCAAGTGGCTTAGTAAATTTAGGAAATGATAATTCAAAGATTTATCATGAGGTTTCCTAATTTAAAACTTAAATCCTCTTTCTAGTCTATATTTCCACGTTGCAAAATATATTACTAATTTTGAAATGTTGTGTAGGTATCAAGATGGCAACTCCAAGCTCGAAGGATCTGCAAGTCGGAAGGTTCTCCTCAAGGAAAATCAAGCCAGATCAAGGACGGTCTCCTCAAGGACGATCAAGCAAGGACAAGGGCGGCCTCCTCCAATCTAGCATTTCAAGGCGAGGTACATCATCATCCTGCAAATCAAGGACACAAGAAGTCAAAGCAAAGGGTTCGTTGAAGAAGCAGATAGTCCCAGAAGAATTAATTAAAGCTAGCTTCTCAACAACATCATGTTGAATATTTACCAAGTTACAAGTGTCAGACGAGGTGGCATCCTAGTCATCACTTCTCCAGTCAGTGTGGTCCACCTCAGCATGTCCAGATTCAATGTACCTAACTCATGGAAGGTGGCACAAACTCCGATGTACCTACCCCGGCTATCCATTGGTCGATTTTTCTAGAGAGGACATGTGTCCAAGCAATACAATTTTATCATTGGTCAAGCATTAAATGTTATGTAATGGTTGTAACAAACCCTAATTAGGGTTTTCATTGTTGAATCTTGGCCATTGATCTCGAATTGATCTAAGCCATCGAATTGTATTGAGGGCACTATATAAGCCCTGACATTTCATTTTGTAAAGGCATTAGGAATTAGAGAGAATAGGTTAGTTGGAAGAGTTAGAATATAGTTGATAGAATAGCAATTAGAGTAGAGTAGAGAGAGAACGCAAAGATTGTTGCCAAGATGTTGTTGTAAAAGACTTGTAACTTCATTGAAGAAATGGTGAAATTTATGGGTCGATTCGACAATTTGCATGGTCTTTATACTTCTCATATTTGATTTCATGTTATTAGATGAGTGGAAGAAATATGCTTGATTGATGGTGAAATTCGCATATCCATACTACTAGCAGTTTGTTGATTGCAGACTTGCCTTGTGTAGTCAACTGGAATCATTCAGCTTAAGCTTAACTTCAATTGTCGCTTCTTCATTGATATGCATCAACCTGATGGTGTCTATGCCTGCAGTGATGATTTGAACATCATAAAGCTTCCCTTTGAAGATCGCACTAGCCTTGTGGAGATGGTCCTGCGATGTCAAAACAAGACCTAGTTAGAGTTTCATCAAAGATCAATCATTGCTCCTACATTCTTAGTATTAGGATTAGATCCTCTCTTCGCCCTCATCCTTTTTCCATTTTTTCAAATCTAAGTTAGTAAAATCCTGTGTCCAGCAATATTCAAAGCAAATCAGAAGTTCAATCATCAAATGTAAGTCCCCTTGTGATTCCAGCAAATCACATCATATCACAGAGAGCTTATCCACACGTAGAGACCCTACATACAAGAACCTTGAAGTCATCCCGATTGATCCTTTTCGCGACATCTTCAGCATTCGGAGGCTTTATTCAAGAGAGGATAAGGTACCCTTGGGTATTTTATTCTGTGTATGATTGTGTACAAAATACACGTCAACAACTCCCCAAAACAATTGTGAGTGACAGAGTTAGTAGATACTTGAGTATGTTTTGGCAGGAGTTGTTTAGATTGGTAGGAACAAAGTTGACTCCAAGCACAAGCTACCATCCTCAAACGGATGGACAGACGGAGATAGTGAGTAAGTGGATTGAAGGCTACCTGCAAAATTATGTTTCAAGGCAGCGATGTGCTTGGGTTATATGGCTTCACTTGGGCAAGTATTGTTACAATACCACCTTTCATATGACGATTGGCATGTCTCCATTCAGGGCTTTGTACGGGTATGATGCTTTATCATTTGTGGACTTGGTTTTTGATGATGGCAAGGTCCCTCGTGTGAAGGAAACAATGCAGAATTATCAAGATACTCTTAAGGCATTGAAAGAGAATATTCAACATGCTTAGAATCAACAGAAGATGTATGCGGACAGGCATAGAGTTGAGAGAACATTTGAGGTTGGGGACTTGGTTTTCTTCCGTCTACAGCCATATAGACAATCCACATTGAAGAAAAGTGGCGCAGAAAAACTAAAACCACATTTCTATGGACCTTACAGGATACTGAAGAGAGTTGGAGAAGTTGCATATGAGTTGGAATTGCCAGAAGGTAGCAAAATACATAATGTGTTTCACGTTGCATGCCTCAAGAAGGCATTGGGCCAGCACATAGTTGCATCTCTAGAATTGCCTCCATTAGATGAGGATGGGAATTTGGTATTAGTTCTTGAAGGTATTGCTGATTGGAGAGAGGAAGTTGAGAAACAAGGTGGTTCGGGGATATCTGATAAAATGGAAGGACTTACCGATTGAGGGTGCAACATGGGAAGGTGAAGAGATTTTATAGCATCCTAATTTGCAATTAGTGGAGGGCCAGCAGTTCCGGGAAGGGAGGACTGTAATGTTCCCTTTTGAGTGATGAATAAGTAGAGAGGAAGTCTCTAGCCTTTTCCATTCCCTGAGGCTAGAAGATTAAATGAATAATAAGGGAATGTGTGAATAATAAAAAATGAGACCAAAAAGCCAAAGTAACCATACATTTGTATTTAATTATTCATTATTCATTATTAATGGGGCCATTTTAAGTGAAGACCTCATTTCTACTGGGCGATACTTCAAGGTGAAAACTAAATTAATGCCCAAGTCTAAACCAATGCTAAGGGTGAACTTATTAATGAGGCAGCTATGTTGAGATAATTTCAATTCATGAAGAATCAATGGCTTTTTGATTGGAGATTTTTGTATATATTGGCATCGTGGGGTTTAGCTGGGCATTCACAACTTCATTTTTGATGATTATAATTTCTCTCTGCAAATTGTTGAACATCAGGATGAAACCCCTGAGTTCTTGGTTTTGGATGTAGCCCCAATACTTTAATTTGGAAATCGATTCCCCATTCAGACACACTTTACAGTGATTTATGGTGGTGATTCAGTCAACACAAGAATCGTTGCTGGCAGCTATAACTCGAGGGCTTCAAGGATTGAACTGCAGAATTTTATTGACTTATGTCCATCTTTCATAGGCAATCAGAGGTGAGTGAAGAGATCAGCTTGAAGGGGAAAAGCGCCGCTTGTGGAAAGGCAATATTGCAGCCCCAAAGTTCTGAAAATCGTGGCCCTGTAGCTGAGTATTGCGGCTTGGTTAGCTAGGTGAATTGTTCCCAGTCTGAAATTATTTCCAAGTCCAGCAAAGAATCATAAGGTGCAATTTTCTGTAAAAATCATTCCTGTAGCGAATTATCTTTATATTATTATTGCTATTTTCCATAGTGCAATAGCAATTTGTTCTCAGTTGTAAGTTTTTGCAAATGAAGAGAAAATATTGAATTATGTCCATTACTGAAAATTCCAATTTCAATAAGAAGTGCTGTTCGTTGTGGAATACCTTTAAAATTCTATATACTTCATAAGCTTAAGCCAGATAGAATATTTCATAGACATTCAAAAGATTATCTTTATCTAAAGGCATTAAAGAGAGTAATTTTATCCAAATGAGGATGAAAATTTGGATTGGTGTCCTTAGGATCTGTATATTCTCTAAATGGTGATCGATTATAATTTATTAAACTTAAGTTAGCTTACATTAATAACATCATTAATATGAGATGAAAGATTGGAACCAAAAGCATAAAGTCTTGTTGATATTTAAGTCTTTGTTTATCCAAGTAGAGACAAAAAGTATCAACAATAAGAAAACTTGGGGAGAGTGAAAGCCAAATCTAAATCTATTTGTATTTGTCTTGAGTCTTAAACAATGTATAATGAACCTACAAATGGACTTTAATCAAAATTTGAAATAAAGAAAAAAACTTAGTTTTTTTGTTTTTCAATGGGTAAATTTCTCTTGTAGAGCAATCTTTGGATTAGATGCCACAATTGAGTTGTATCTGCAATGCCAAAATCTTATTAATGATTGAAATGCATTTCCTCTAATGTCTAAGACACAAAGAAACTATGAGAAGTGTAATTGAAAAAATATTTCTACCTCCTCTTGAGTCCAATCCCTTGTCTATGCCTTTCGAGCTATGTTACTAGGTCCCTGAAGAACCTCCTCATATCCATACGGGTCTGGTCGAAGGCTAATTCTCCACTGGGTTTGCCTAGGGTCTAGCTTGGGAACTTGAGGTGCTTGGGGGCTGGGCAAATCCAAGGGCCACCCAAAATAAGAAAAGTAAAAAATAAATAAATTATTTTTGAAAACATTTTTATAAGCGAATGAGTGCCAAATACCTAATTTCACTCGTAAGTGATAAAATTGTTAAAATGGCGTGTGTCATGAAGGTTCAAAGGTTTCAAAGGCAACATTGTAACTCATTGTGGTTCAAGTGACTTGAACTAATTGTTGACCTTGATGCTTTTATGAAGAGCAATATGTGCCAAATACCTAATTTCTCCCGTAAGTGATAAAATTGTTAAAATGGCGTGTGCCATGAAGGTTCAAAGGTTTCAAAGGTAGCATTGTAACTCATTGTGGTTCAAGTGACTTGAACCAATTGTTGACTTTGATGCTTTTATGAAGAACAATATGAAGATTATTCAATACTAATTGTAATTATTGTTGTGTATCTACATTTGACAAATCATTGAACAGTGACTTTATGAGTATTTTCATTTTTGCAAATTACGAGGTATTCAAGAATTTTGTATATTGGCAATCATGAGTATCACTATTTTAGTATTTTTCTATTAATAATTTAATTTTTTAAATATATATATACATTAGCTGAATTCATACCCATTTACAAGGAAATATTTTGTTGTACTATCATACTTTGTGCCTATACCGAGATTGTCAAATTAGCTTTCAAGACCTCTTTAGGACCATGAGGCTTGATTGTGGCTTATGATGCTCCTTTGTAATAAATTCAAGGTGTAACTTAAGGATAGGCCACAACTTTCTTTGAAGGGTGCATGTTAGGAGGTATCTTTGTGAGAAACTAATCGCTGGCCTAAGGCTAGTTCAGGATTTTGTCTCAAAGGTGTGGCCAAAGCTGCAAGATGTTGTGGATGATCTTTTGGTCTCTCCAACAGATAAGAACAATTAGTTTGTCCTTGGTTTGGTCTATATGATGACCCATACCCCTCCATTTTCCATAACATTGCATTACATTACCTAAATGATATTGGAAATTCTAACCATTGCTACGAAAACTCTATTTTGTTCTTATTTGTATCATAATATTTTTACACCAATGTTCATCCTATCTTCCATAGGAATTTTCTTAGGTTGGATAGGAAGGAGGTACAAGGAGTTGCCACAAGTCTCCCAAACTATAACTCTTCCTTGTTTGACGCCATACAATAGCCAAGGGTTCTTGAACTAAGGTAGGTTATCTTTGCACATGCTTCTCTTAGAGCCAACTATGGGGGACACTTTCTATGCAAGTAGAGTTTCTTTTATTTATGCTATTAGATTAATTATTTGTTTGTTCATTTCTATAAATTATAAATTCAAGTTAGGTTGATTAGCATATTGTATGCTCGATATTATTTCCTTTTGATTTGTGTTACATCCCTCTTTCTTGATTTTGGAAAATGCTTATTATGCTTGGTTTAGCTAATCAATGATATTGCTTTTGTTTCTACTATGAATGAAAATTCTCAATGAATGGAAAATGAATAATGAAGTTATTTTGTTATCAAAATTTTATGAAAACCGTTAATATGGTTAAGATGTGGCTAACTGATTTTTCATGTAACCAAGTGGATGCAGGAATCATTTCATGTAACCAAGTGGATGCAGGAATCACAACATCCTCAGGAGGGAGGGAGAGTATCATTAAGGAGAGGATCACAGACTTCGGAAAAGAACAATTGCCATTGAAGCCTTGAGCCGGGGAAGAGGAGAAGATCGTAGACTTCGGAAAAGAACAATTGCCATTGAAGCCTTGATCCGGGGAAGTAGGATGCATTCCTAAGAGTGTCGCTGCCTTGATCGGGTAGTGTCTGTTCCATCCTTCTTGTTGATGCCAGCCTGTGTTTACCTTGTCACCTCATGTGTCTCTTGAGCAGTTAAGTATCTTTGTGTTGATCATGTTTCTTTGTTGTTAAGTTTTGATGAATTAACTATCTATATATTTTCTTATATCTATTAACATATATATATTTATATGAGCTTCCTTTGATTGTTTTATTAATCATTATTACACACGTACATGGACATTCGTGTATGCATATATATATGCTTCTTATTTAATATTTGGATGCATTTGATTGTGTGGGTAACGCCTTGGTGCGGATGCCATTTCTTATGATCACTGACAACATGTTGGGAGAGTACATGCCTTTGTGGCTTATGTTCTTGGTAATGTGGGACATTACCACCTTCCCTTGCTGTTTCAATTTCTTGGCTTGAAGCCTTTTCTTTGGAAGCAACTATAGATAGCCATTGCGATGGCCAGTCGCAGGCTTGGTTGTCATTTGGTTATGCATTTTTCTGAAAAAAATTCTTTTGGGGGAATACATTGGAAAGGATTTTTTTGAAGTAAGTCAAAGCTTTGTTAGCCGATAGCAGAGGTTGTTCTGTGTGAGGAGGGAGGAGTTTGTAGAAGACTCCGAAGTGTTAGTTACCTTCTGTCAAATTGCATTGCGTTGAGCTTACAGTTCGTACCAAAGCCGATACCTGGAAGCTTTTCGGCTGCATTGTCAAACTGATTCTAAATAATCAGGCAGGTTTCTTTAACCTCTTTGATCATCGTATAATGTTTAATGTGTCATCATTATTTGATGCGATTATGAGATAAATATGTTTGTGTCGTTTTCCACCGTATACGACAATGAGATCCTTATGAATCATTTACTTGTTATTGTTTGATGAAGGGAGCTCGAATGATCATATAGAATCTGTTTTTGTTAATGCTGCATTAGTTTACTGAGCATAGTTTGAATGTGTGAGCGAAATCTGTGTGAATCTGTTCAGTGTACCAATTCATGGTGATGATTCTGAACAATCAGAAAGTAGTTTTGCAACAAGTGCTTGAGCATGCATTTCATGTATCCTTCTGTTGAAGCTGTGTCTGATTTTGGTCATGAACCAAAGGTCTGTTTTCTTAAAGTAATGCTGTGATATTTGATTCAATAGAAGGAAGCAATACCTATGGTCAATATGTGTTCTCCCTGTTCATGTGAACTTGATGACTTTTAAAATGTTCAATACCTGTTTGATTAGTTCCGGTACCTGCAACAAATTGTTCTATAATATCAAATCTAATGTGTTGGTAGTTGCTGTGGTCTGTTTCTTTTATAAATGGTTACTGAGGCTATATTTGGTCAGTAGGACCCTGTGTAATTTTGTGTATAAGAATACTCCCTTTCATTATGTCGAGTAAGGGTGGTGAACATTGACTGCACACTATCGTGCTTTGTTATGAAACCTTGGCCAAGGTGGCGTTGCAGTTAGCATGCGACTATTAATTCATAAGAGTCAGATACATCACTAGCTAGAGTATCATGCTAGTTAAGGGGTACCTATAGTGTATGACCGGCTAGTTAGTGTAAGTTCTAAACACCAGGCTCAGAGGGCTTAATGGCATTGTTCTATTCTTAGTTTGCTACCTGTTGGTGTGCATTTTATTACCCACCAAATACAGAATAAAATGTCCAAAGACACTCTATCCTCCCTTGAACAAAATCACCGCATATGCTAAGATTGTGAGAAGATCATATGACGATTCCAAGGTTTCTTTTGTCAGGTCTTGATGCGTGGATAAGTTCAATGGGCGTTGTGATATGCTGGTAATACACAAAGGGACTTACTATTGGCTCGTTCAATTCACAATGAAGGTCTAGAAAATGAAGCTCTATCTTTTGGGTCTTGGATCATGGACTTCAAGAAAACTGAAAAAAGAGATAAAGGTTTTAGAAGTTCTAATCTATTTCTAAGAATTCAAGAGACGGTATTGACTAGGTGAAACCAATAACCACACTTTGCTTCGCCACGCTAGGACAACTACACAAAGTGGGTGCAATCTTCAAGGGACGTGCTTATGATTTTCATGTCATGAAAAACTACCATCAAATTGAACAATATTCATCCAGACAGAAGTTAAGCATCCACAAAGTAAGCTTAGACTAACTTTACACAATGAACAAAAATCATTTGTTCATCAAAAGTATGAGTGGAAGATTCACCATAAATCAATACTTATCAGATCTTGCATTCGTCTAACATACATGAAATAAAATCTAAACTATGATGAGGGATAAGAACCATGCAAACTCCAAAATAAGAGAAGTAATCACCATCAATTTGAACAATGCATTACTTATTACTTTGGCAGTCATAAACAACTATTTGCTTATCTCAACATGTTTTGCAACATGCTCCCATGTTTTACAAATGAGGGCCGATCTCAATTTATAGGCTCTTCAATTACAATTCAATGGCCAGGATCGATTTCAAATCAACGATCGAGATTACAAAATAAAACCTTCTTTAGGGTTGGTTACAACTAACTATCCCTCGACCAATGAGAAAATTACATTTGGGGACACTTGTCCTTCTGCTAAATATAAACCAACAATAAAATAGAAAGTTGTTGCATTGTGGAGTGTGCCTTCTAGAAGCCTTCGTGGATAAGTCAGGTTCAATGAACCTGGACATGTTGACTTGGAACAATCTGATTGGTTGGAAGCTAACGAGGTTCCACCTTGGTGTGTTGGATTTTGAAAATTTCTTCCAAGTGTTGGAAAAATATAAAAAATATTCTAAGTGTTGAGTTTATTTTTTCAACTTTAAACTTGATTAATCCTTTGTCAATGGTGGATTTCAAATGTTTCATACCTGTTGTGACGTTTTCACACATCGCCCCATTGCAAATGGGGACCCATGTTTTTTTTTTGCTTTTTAGGGTTTTTTTTTTTTTTGGTCTTTTAGGGTTTTGTTAGTTAGCCTTTGCATTTTGAGTGCTGTCGGGGAAATCAATAGGATAGCAAGTCCTGCTGGAGTGAAGTCCTGATCCTGAAAATTTGGCTAAGTCTGAAAGTCCTGATCCTGAAAATTTGGCTAAGTCTGGAATGTCCTGATCCTGAAATTTGACTAAGTCTGGAAACTGAAAAACCTCAAAAAACTAGATTTTGCAATATAACTCCTGGAGGTCTGAAACCACTCTCAAACATCCTGAAAGTATATATGGAATATAACTTAAAGTATAATTCTTATACTTAAATGTTATATTCCATAAAAATTATCCTGATGGAGAGTTCAAAAAGTCAAATTTCGCTCCTGTCCTTCACTGAGGATCCAGAGCGAATTTCGCTCCTGTCCCTCTCCAAGGGTCCAAGGCGAATCGCTCATGTCCCTCACCAAGGGTCCAGAGCGAAAAAGCTTAGTGGAGTCATTCCTGACCTTGTTTGGACAAATTGAGACATCAAAGGCATGAAGGAGGACGTAATCAACCCATTGAAGATAGTTTTGAAAGTTAACAAGGCATAAATGAGCTCATAAAGCCCAGGGCGCTCCTGTCCCTCTCCAAGGGACTAGAGCGATTTTCCCTCAAGACAAGTTTTTGGCAAAAGGAAGGCAAGTTTCGCGTTTGAGGTGGGTGAAGGAAGACGCAATCGATCCGTTGAAGATAATTTTCGAAGCTAGCAAAACACAAGTGAGCTTATAAATGCAAAATCGCTCCTGTCCCTCTCCCAGGGACCAGGGCGAAAAACACATTAGCTAACCTTCCTCTCCAAATTCGGACGAATCCAAGTCAAGACGCAAGGTCAAAATGATGTTTAAAAGGTTTCACGGAGGAATGAAGTAACAAAGGCCATCAAGTTGATGAAAAATGGCTAGGGCGCTCCTGTCCCTCTCCAAGGGACCAGAGCGAAATGTTCAACATGCCTAATAGCCTAACGATTGAAATACCATTTCTCATTTTCACGACTTAAGATAAAATGGAGAAAGCATGTTTTGTGCCTTAAAGGTAATTCAAGGACGATGAGATCAAGAATTTGCACAAACAACTAAAAGGCGCTCCTGTCCTTCAGTCAAGGACCAAGGCGATATTCATTAAAACAATCATTTCCTTCCAAGACCATGCCAAGGCAAGGTTGTGCAAAGTCAGAAATGCCTTTAAGAAGATGGTGAACAAAGAAATTACCCCAAGAATCAATAATCTTAGGCTTAAATACAAAAATCGCTCCTGTCCCTCACCAAGGGACCAGGGCGAAAATGCTTTAAAGTGCGATCATTTCAAAGACCGAATAAATTGAACTCGAAATTCTAAGTAAAAATGCCATCTTGGACATCAAAAATGAGGTCTTGGACGTAAAAACAAGAAGTGTGAGGTCCAAAAGGTATAGGCGCTCCTGTCCCTCTCCAAGGGACCAGAGTGATCTTGTTGATATCTATTATTTTCCCATGCTTGGGCGCCAATATCATCTATGACACATTAAATGCCAAATTCAATAAAACCTTGAAATATTTTTGAAATTAAATTGACATTTAATAAGTGCGCAAAACATTTAATAATTAATTTATGCCTTTAAAAAATCAAAATTTTAATTATAAAGGCATTTAAAATTAATTATTATTAATTTAAAAATAAAATTGGGGCGCTTGGGGTATTATTTAATGTTTTTATAAAGTCGGCCTCTTCTTTTATTAAATTTTTATTTATTTTTGGCCTATTTTTCAAGTCGGCCTATGGATAATGAAATGGTGAGCGCCTATATAAGAGAGGTGTGTTGAGCGATTTTAATCCATCATTCACTCATCATTTCAAATGCGATTTGGAAGGGCAAAGAAGAAGTGCGAAATCCAGAGGAGTGGAGCGAATTTCTACTAAGTGTGGAGAAGCTAGTGGAGGGCGAAATTCATCTTGAAGGCTATCGGAGAGGCGTATTTCTTGCTAGTTTGGAGGATAATTTCCAGATTTTTGAAGACATTTGAAGGCGAATTTCCAGATTTTTGAAGAGGAAGGTGGAGTTCTTTTCCAAGCTAAAGGAGGTGCATTTTATCCAAGGGAGAGCTTTGATCTACACTTTGCCTAGCAAAATTCATCTATTTTTACATCATTTCTTAGAGTTTAAAACTCAAGAGGAGGTATGGCGAAATCATCTTGACACCCTTATTCAAGGTTTGATTTTTTAGACATTTTTTGGAAAAATCTAAGTATTACATGGTTAATTAGGAAATGATAACTCAAGATTTATCATGAGGTTTCCTAATTAAAATCTTGAATCTTCCTTTTAAAGTTTAATTTTTAGATTTGAAGATATATTACTAATTTTGAAATGTTGTGTAGGTATCAAGATGGCGACTCCAAGCTCGAAAGATCTACAAGTCGGAAGACTCTCCTCAAAGAAAATCAAGCCAGATCAAGGACGATCAAGCAAGGACAAGGACGACCTTCTTCGATCCAGTCTAGCATCGACAAGGACGACCTTCTTTGGACTAACGTCATCAAGGGCGACTTCTCCAATCCAGTATTCCAAGGCGAGGTGCATCAATCATCCTGCACATCAAGGACACAAGAAGTTAGAACAAGGGTTCGTTGAAGAAGCAGATAGTTCCAGATGAATTAATTAAAGCTAGCTTCTCAACAACATCAAGTTGAATATTTACCAAGTTACAAGTGTCAGACGAGGTGGCATCCTAGTCATCACTTCTCCAATCAGTGTGGTCCACCTCAGCACGTCCAGATTCAATGTACATAACTCATGGAAGGTGACACATACTTCGATGTACCTACCCCGGCTATTCATTGGTGGAATTTTCTAGAGAGGACATGTGTCCAAGCAATACAATTTTATCATTGGTCAAGCATTAAATGTTATGTAATGGTTGTAACAAACCCTAATTAGGGTTTTCATTGTAAAATCTTGGCCATTGATCTCGAATTGATCTCAGCCATCGAATTGTATTATGGGCACTATATAAGCCCTGACATTTCATTTGTAAAGGCAATAGAATAGAATAGGAGTTGGAAATAGTTAGAATATAGTTAGAAGAAGTTAGGAATAATAGGAAGCAATTAAAGTAGAGTAGAGAGAGAAGGCAAAGATTGTTGCCAAGATGTTGTTGTAAAAGACTTGTAATCTCATTGAAGAAATGGTGAAATTTATGGGTCGATTCGACAATTTGCATGGTCTTTATACTTCTCATGTTTGATTTCATGTTATTAGATGAGTGGAAGAAATGTCCTTGATTGATGGTGGAATTTGTATATCCATACTACTAGCAGTTTGTTGATTGCAGACTTGCCTTGTGTAGTCAACTGGAATCATTCAGCTTAAGCTTAACTTCAATTGTCGCTTCTTCATCGATATGCATCAACCTGATGGTGTCTATGCCTGCAGTGATGATTTGAACATCATAAAGCTTTCCTTCGAAGATCGCACTAGCCTTGTGGAGATGGTCCTGCGATGTCAAAACAAGACCTAGTTAGAATTTCATCAAAGATCAATCATTGCTCCTACATTCCTTAGTATTAGGATTAGATTCTTTCCTCACCCTCCTCTTTTTTCCTTTTTTTTCAAGTCAAAGTTAGTAAGAGCCTGTGTTCCAGCAATATTCAAAGCAGATCAAACGTTCAATCATCGAATGTAAGTCCCCTTGTGATTCCAGCAAATCACATCATACCACAGAGAGCTTATCCACACGTAGAGACCCTACATCGAAGAACTTTGAAGTCATCCCGATTGATCCTTTTTGCGACATCTTCAGCATTCGGAGGCTTTATTCAAGAGAGGATAAGGTACCCTTGGGTATTTTATTCTGTGTTTGATTGTGTACAAAATACACGTCAACAATACCATGCTTGTCGAATTTGCCCATTACTACTTGGTCATCCTCATGCCAATTTTACATAGGCAGACTTCATGGTTTTCAAGCCATTTGTCATTTGTTCAACGTCTTGCCAAGGGCGGAGTTTACCTTTCTCAAGCCATTTGCCAACTTGGCATGGCGGAGTTTAAGACTATCAAGCCATTTTGTGGTGGACTTGAGCATTATCTGGTCATTGTGCAAGGCGGACTTCATGATTCTTGTGCCATTTTCTTATTTAGGAAGGCGGACTTCATGATTCTTATGCCATCTTCTCTTGCTTGGGCGGGCTTGGCTTGTCATTTACTTGGGCGGACGTCAGCCTTGTTGGCCATTTTTACTTCATGTCATGGTAGACTTGATGGATGTTGTGTCATGCTTTTCATATGCAAGGGCGGAGTTTGAGCTTTGCAAGCCAAGTGTGGGCAGACTTGGCACTTGGTTTGCCATCTCCCCTTGCTTTCCCTTTGGGCGCACTTTATCCTTGACTTGCATCTAACCTTGGCGGACTTTGATAGTGTGCCGGCCATCTTTCTTTCTAGCTGGGCGGACTTTGTAATTGTCAAGTCATTGTGCATATGCCAGGGCATAGTTTGTCATTGCTTGGTCAACGTTCATCTTTGCCTTGGCTGACTTTGCAGTTGCTTGGCCATTTCATGGTGGAGTTTACCTTTGTTTAGCCACTTCATGGCGGACTTGGCACTTGGCTTGCCATGTTATTTGTTTTAGCCATCTTGCCTTAGCGAATTTTAATGTCTTAATGCCACTTTTCATTAGTTGGGCGGACTTTGTATTCTTTATGCCATGTTTGTGCTAGGTCGGACTTTAGCAACGTCATGCCAAGGCATGGCGGATTTTGCACATCCCTTGCCATCTCCCCTTGATTTCTTCTTGGCGGACTTCAACCCTTGCAAGCCAAGCTTGGGCGGAGTTTGCACTCTTCATGTCATTCTTGGGTAGAGTTTCGCCTTGGCTTGCCATGTTTGAGCGAACTTTGCACTTGGCTTGCCATGTTTGAGGGGACTTTGCACTTGGCTTGCCATGCTTGAGCGAACTTTGCACTTGGCTTGCCATGCTCGGTCATGGTGAACTTCATTTTTGGCCAGACACTTTGAATTTCCTCCATTGCCCTCTCCATTTGAACTTATCCTTGGCATAGACACTTAACAGATTTTCTTGCTTAGCAATCCATGTTTATTTGGAACATCTGGATCAACATTTTGTTCGGAGACCCAAATTTTCGATTTTGAAGATAGGAACCCTATTGCCATGGCCTGAGCGATCCAATCCTAGGTCAACTTTCAAAAAAAGCTAAAAAAAGCAAAAAAGCTGCTTCCTGGATTGGTCCCAAAGTGCCAAAAAAGCAAAAAAAGCAAAAAAAGTAGAATCCCACAAAAATAGGAAGGTGTCAGAATTGACCCTAAGCAATTGCGTTTTTCATCCTTCGAGCCTTTTGAGCACTTTGATGATGTCTAGAACTGATCCAAGCATGATTTCCCTGACTGACCTCAATGAATACCTAAAAACTCTAACTCCTCATTGCAAAAAGACTGGTGAGTAGTGTTGATGTGTTTTTTAGGCACATGCAAACATAGAATAAAATACCCAAAAGTATCTTATCCTCTCTTGATCAAAGTCTCTCAAATGCTGAAGATTCGCTTAAGGATCACTTGACATAACTCCAAGGTTCTTAAATGTTGGGTCATGACGTGTGGATAAGCTCGTTGGTTTGATGTGATTATGTTGGAATCACAAGGGGACTTACGTTGTACATGAATGCTTGAATTGTTGGAACTTAGATTCTATCTACTTGCTCAGAAAATAAAAAGGGGGCAAAAGGCATAGGGTCTAGGGAGTCTAGTCTAATCCTAAGAATGCAAGGGACAATGAATGATTGAGTGAAATTCAACTAAGCTTTGTTTCGCCATCATAGAACAACTCCACAAAGCTAGTGCAATCTTCTAAGGAGAGCAAAATGATGTTCAAATCACTACCAACAACATAAATACCATTAAGACGATGCATATCCATGAGGCAAGTAGCAATTGAAGTTAAGCTCATATAATTCCAGTTGACCACGCAAGGCACCCTTAAGAGGCTAGTGGTGTGGACAAACGAATTTCATCATTAATCATTCACAACTTCTTTCATCCATCTAATTATCATTAACTAACATATAAATCCAACAAGAAACCATGCACTTTGTAAAGAAACAACACATTCCACCATAACTTCAATGAAAAGGAAGTTTATTTACAACTTTGGCAACAATTTCTGCCTTCTCCTCCTACTCTACTCTAGCTGCTATCTGCTACTAAACTACTAACTATTCTCTATTGACTCTTTTCTATTAACCTTTACAAATGAAGAACTTGAGCTTTATATAGAGAGCTCACTACAATGAATGGCCAGGATTAAATCTCCATCAATGGCCAAGATTTTACAATGAAACTCTAATTAGGGTTTGTTACAACAAACTTTATCATGACCAATGAAATAATTACATTCATTGAACACATGTCCTCTTTAGAATACCCGACCAATAGATAGTGGGGGTAGGTGCATTGGAGTTTGTGCCCTCATGAACGAGTCAAGTGCATTGCATCTGGACATGTTGATGTGGAACCCTTTGATTGATGGAATGGTGACTAGGATGCCACCTCAATTTGCACTTGTGGATTGGATTCATCATCACGAATGACTGTTGATTAATATTTCTTGATACTCAACATTATCCAGCTTCAACAGTGACGATGATGATCTTCTAACTTTGATTAACTCTTCTGGAACTATCCTCTTGAATGTCTCGGTGCAAGTTGTAGATATTGACTTCCTCTTAGTTGTGGATCTTGAGACTGTCTTGGAATGAATTCTTGATGTCATAGCTGCTTCTTCACTCTTTTGAAACTCTTTCTATATGATTCCCTTCATGCTGTTGGTGTTGTGGATCATGTCCTTGTATAAGTGAATGCTTCTTGTGTCATCACCTTCCTTGATACCATTGTGTTTGCCTATGAAGTCCTCTTGAAGATATCTTCCTTGTATCTTGACCTTGATGTTGAAATTTCCTCCTTAGGACACTTGTTCCAATCTTCCTCCAACCTGGTCTTTTTGATTTCTTTCTTCACCTCATGCAAAACAAACAAATGAGCATCAAACACACATGATAGATAACCTTTATAATCTCTTAATTTGACAAGATCTCTGATTTTATGTGATTTGCAGGTTTGATAAGAGGAGGTCGCTCCTAAGGGTACCAAGTTCGCTCTTGATGGGGAGCAAAGGAAGTTCAACATCATTCCATCACCTCTTCATCAATTGATCTCTTGTACCCCATTCATTCCTTAAGTTTTTAGTCTCTATGTGCAAAAGCCATCAAATTACCCTCAATGAGTGCCTTAGAAGTGAATTTGCTCTCATGAAGGAGCAAAGGCAGGTGATTTCGCTCCTCTCAGGGAGCAAAGGAAGTAGATTTCACTCCAAAATGGGAGCAATGGAAATACACCAAAAATTCGCTTCTTAGCTAGGTTTTATCAATTTCTTGTCTTTGCATCAACCTAGACTTTGTGATTTTGCCCCTCTAGTGTGTAGATGTGTCAAATTAGCCTTAAGGAAAATCTTAGAAGGAATTTCACTCCTAAACCTGGGCAATGGAAATGAAATTTGCTCCAATCAGGGAGCAATGGAAGTGGTAGGAAACTTGACTTTCTTATACCTCAAGATCATCATCTCTCCATGTGAAAGGCTTGAAATTGTCATCATAATTGCCTCGAGAAGATTTTCGCTCTCAAAGAAGGGCAATGGAAGTAACCATTTAGTCAAAATTTCATTCAATATCTCCAATCCATCAACTCAAATTCTAGGTTCTAATCATCCATAGGTGAAATAGGTCAAAATAACCTCAAGAGGAACCTTGGGATCAACTTCGCTCCTATTTAGGAGCAAAGGAAGAGCATTTCCCTCTCAATGAGGAGCACAGGAACAAGAATTCGCTCCTAACAATGAGCAATGGAAATTTTTTAGTACTTAGCCAAATTCTTGCTCTCCGATCATCAAATCTTCTCTTGAATTTAAGTCTTCACATGCAAGAGTTGTCAAATTCTCTTCACCAAACGTCTTGTAGATAATTTTGCTCTAAGATAGAGGTAATAGAAGTGAAATTCGCTCTTAATGAGGAGCAATGGAAGGACATTTCGCTCCTAGAGAGGAGCAATGGAAGTTCTCTCACACTTAATCAAATTTTGCCCTTCATTAACTCTAGATTGAGTAATTTGTCATCCATGCAAGTGGAGGCATCAAATCAACTTAAAGGAAAGCTCTATAAGAAATTTCACTCCTAGAATCAGGCAAAGGAAGGCAATTTCACTCCTAATGAGGAGCAAAGGAAGTGTTTTTCGCTCCAAAAGTGGAGCAATGGAAATGATCTCCAAGTTGACACTTAATTCAATCTTATCCAGATACCTTCATTTAATTGACTCAAACCTTAAGTCTTTAGCCATCCACACGTGAAATGTGTCATATTGATCCCAAAGAAGGCTCTAGAATCAATTTCACTCTCAACCAAGAGCAAAGGAAGCAAATTTCACTCCCAAAGAGGAGTAATGGAAGTAAAAATGGCTCTAAAAGAGGAGCAAAGGAAGTAGACTTGATTTTGCCACTTAACTCACTTTCGCTCACTTACATTCATTCTTTCAACTCAAATGCATCAAACCATGCTCATGTGAGGCCTTAGAGGTGAATTCGCTCTCATAAATGAGCAATGGAATTAAATTTTGCTCCCAAAGAGGAGCAATGGAAGCAAAATTCGCTCCTAGACTGGAGCAAAGGAAATGGACATAAATTTGAAACTTAGCTTCCTTTCACCCATTTACCCTCTTTCCTTCAACTCAAGTGTACCAAATTATGCTCAATGTGAGGTCCAGAAGCAAATTCGCTCTCAACCAAGGGCAAAGGAAGTGGATTTCGTTCCAAAGGAGGAGCAATGGAAACGACTTTCGCTCTCAATCTTGAGCAATGGAAGTGACTTCAAAATGCATCTTGTAGCTTAGCCTTACTAGCTCACGCCTTAGGTTTAGCTTTCATGCCTCAAAAGGCCTCAATGCTTGCTTTGGATGTGATTTAGCCCTCAACTAAAGGCAATGGAAGGGAAATTCGCTCTCAAAGGAGAGCAATGGAAGTGTTTTTCGCTCCTGTGAAGGAGCAATGGAAGTGACTCAAATCTGCCTTCTTCCCTCCATTACTTAGTCAAAATCCTGATGCATTTGATGAATTTGCATGGTCAAAGTGATTGTGGAGGCACTAGACTAGCTCAACATCCTCAAATATGCTTAAGAAGTTCAAATCGCTCCAAAATAGAGGCAATGGAAGAGGATTTCACTCCTGAGAAAGAGCAAAGGAAGTAACCCCCATACTTAACCTAATTGAAGGCCTTTGATCAAAGATCAAATCCTTTACTCAAGTCAAGACATCTCATGATAGCTAGTGGCAATTTTAGGTGATTTGAAGGGCTAGAGAGGGATTTCACTCCTAAAGAGGAGCAATGGAAGTAAAATTTGCTCCTAGGAAGGAGCAATGGAAATTTTAGCATACTTCGTCAAATTTTACTCCAGAATCTCACCTCGTATTGAAGTATGCTCAAATCATCTGGATGATGAAGGAAACACTGCAATGTTGACTAGGCTTGATATAAAGGGCTCCTCCATTCATTTACCACTTCATTTTACCCCTCACAAGAAGGGATATCCTCTTGATTCTTGGCTTTTTGACCAACTATACCTCTGCAATGCAAAAGTTAATAGTAAAGGACTCTAACACTATCCTAGAAAGCAAAGAAAAAAGTGGGGGTCCCCATTTGTAATGGGGCGATGTGTGAAAACGTCACAACAAGTAGTAGTTGCGACACCAAGGCAAAACCCTAAAAAGCAAAAACAAGGGGTCCCCATTTGCAATGGGGCGATGTGCGAAAAAGGTCACAACACTACCCTCGTGAAGGGTCGGGGCCCTTCTAGTAGGAAGTGGCACGACGGACTTATGTCCATGGTTGGGCGGAAAAGCCCTTGATGATGCTTTCCCTCTGCCATGTTAAACCTTGATATGCATCTATTATCAGCAGGAGATCATTTCTTTGTAATTGATAAACCCTTCTCTTTCTTTCAGTTAAAATCATTAAATCTTAATGTGATAGTTACTTTTCCTTTCAGATGAAGACGTTAGTTAGATGGTAGTTAAGTTAGTTATTAACTTAACTTCTTTAAGCTGAAATTGAATGTGGATGTTGATTCTTCATTAGAATACTATTTCTATTTTATTGTTATTCAATTTAAGTAAATTAGATGTTACAATTTGCTCTAGATTTAATTGTGCTTGCTTAATAGTTTACTTGTACTGTTCTTCTAAAATTGATTAGATTTAAAACCTCAACTCAATGACTATTGATGCTATCTCACAAACTAGCCTTGCCCTAGTGGTGGTTGCAATCCCTTTTTGTTGTGCTTGTATGGTTGTTCTTCACTTAGACAAACACCTTGTTGCTGCTAGGAGTTGTAGGTCCCAAATCCCTAAAGCCAAGCAGTTCTTTGAGTGCCAGGGGTGTCAAACATAGAGCAACAAACCTCTAACTTATGATCAAGTAGGGCAACATTGGACCAATTCACTAAGGTGTGTAAGACCTTCGACTTTGGGCTTAACCAAACCCAAAGGGGCTTCCTTAGAGGTATCCTGAATAGGATTAAACACAACTAGGATAAACAAATGGATAAATTGTTGCAGTAGTACCCAATGTATGCTCAACCCTAAAAGCTGTCACTAAGCCAAGGACCAACCTACTATAGTAACCTCTATTAAGCTAGTTACAAAATTGAGTCATGATATGCATACACATCTACTTCCTCCTCCTAATCAACCAGTGCATTATGTTTTAAGTGCATTGTGGATCGTTATTTCTAGGACTAGTGCCTACTCATTGGGTTCACCATGAGGAACAACAAATCAAAATCACAAAGCAATATGTGCTATGCACACACATACAGCACAAATAATGATATCAAGCAATTGGGCATACTTAATAATCCATCCCAAATTGTAGAAATTCATATGCAATGTAGAAAAGACCATTACAAAGTTTCAAATGACTTAGAATGTTGTTCCATTCATCTTATTTTTGATTACTTTCATACCAACGAATTGGCAAGAGGAAACCCTAAGCTAGAACTTTCCAAAAAAAATCCACAAATGGAATTGTGAAGACATTCAACTGCTAGAACCATTTACAATAATAACCTCTTTGAGATTTACAAACATTTGCTGCTCTAATGGTGATTGGTATTGCAGGGGTTGAAACCATAAAAGCTCTTTTGGCTTGCAATCATGTGGAAATATGAAATGATTGACCTTCTATTTGCAAAATGAATTAGCATATATCATGCTTTGTTGGTTACCCTATCACTTTGGGAATCAAGGAGGGCAGTCAATGGATGAGGCATACAAAACGAGCTTAGATCTTGCAAATTCCACAAAAATGGTGGCCTAGAGCTTGCATGGAAGCCATCCACGTAAAAAATGTAATTGCACTAATGGTGGCATGGCATTCCTCATCTTGTATCGCCAAAAGTACATGTGACTTTGCACCCTTGAGATGAATAGTTGTTTTTGGGTGGGAAAAACCCGTCTAGAGTAGTTGTGACATCAAATCATGTTGTTAATGGTGTCTTGGGTCATGCATGGTGGTACGTGGGTGTGAGCAATACAAAATGCAAGAGTTTTGGAGTTTTGAGGAGTGGGGGTTGGGGATACCTCGTAACCAATACCATTGTTGGGGAGTTGGAGGTTAGGTATGTGGCATACTTCATGCTTAAATAGGTAAGGTTGTCTCCACATCTTTGACTCCAAAAGGACATATGAAGTTAGTTATCATGGGTTGAGGGACTGAAGGTACGAAGGAATTCATCTCTTAGGGCATGCTAATTGGGGTAAGCCCAAACACACGGTCTTGATGAGATAGTGTAGTGAAAAGTGTTGGGGTTCGAGGTTTGGGGATACTTCATAGCTTGTAGCACATTAGAAGTATTCTTTCATCTTCAACCTCAAAACGTATGTTAAAGAAAACATTGGAAGTCAAGGATTAGGAATACCAAGGAAAAGGTACCTAGTAAAGGGATGGTTGAAACTCTAGCTTCTTAAGGTAACTTAGTGTAAAAAATCAAGGAGTTAGGGTTTTGATGAAAAGCATGTTGTTTTTGCTTTTGGAGGAAGTCAATGTGGTGAAGTATCAAGTTGTTTTTTCTTTTGGAGGAAGTCAATGTGGTGGAGTGTTGATGTGTCTTTTGTACACGACCAAACACAGAATAAAATACCTAAAGGTACCTTATCCTCTCTTGAACAAAGTTTCCCGACTGCTGAAGATCTTGCCGAAGGATCAGTCGGAGTAACTCCAAGGTTCTGATATGTAGGTTCTCTACATGTGGATAAGCTTCTCGCAGTATGATGTGATTGTTACTGAAATTTTCATTATATTTACAATTCAATGGAAAATTTTAGTACCTAGGCAAAGATTACAGTCACATAATTGAAATCTTTCAATTGTTATTTAATGCATTATATGTTATACAGTTGAAATGATTACGAGAAGTAATCTTCAGAGCAAAAGAAAAAGATTACGAGAAGTAATCTACAAATAAATTTTCTCTCACACAAGATCGTGAGAGTAATCCTTACTTTCCTATGCAAAGGAGAAAACTGAATTAAATAAAGCAAATGCATAGATAAAATAAGAAAGGAACCAGCCATTGCCTGGGGGTATATGGCTGGCGTAAGTTTGCTCTCGAAGTCGAAAGTCTGCAACTCTGGAATCTGTTCTCTTCCAGTCTCTTCCTTGTCCTGTAAAAAATCAAAAGGTGAAGTGGGTTAGATCAAAAGATCTAAGCAATGACTAGATGTCTACTTATCTTACCTATACATTTGCATCATTAATCAAGATCCCTTCGTCACAGAAAAATAAACATCTTTGACTGCAAGAAAAGAAAAGTTCATCTTCATTCCTTGAAGAATTAGTGTTTTTCTAACTGTTTGTTTAATGTGCAGAGACAGGTAAAGAATTGCAAATTTCAGAGGGTTTATTATGAGTGGGGTTAAATGAGGCTCCCACAAGGGTTGAGCCTAGCTCATGAAAACTATGTGATTGTTCAGAGGGTATTTGCAGGTGTACACAGGAAGCATAAAATGGTGTAAAGGCAGCCATGAAGATGCAGATTATTGCAGTGGAAAAAGACAAAAAAGAAACAAAAGCCCAAGTTTTTGGAGTTTGAAGGGATATGTCATGCAAATATCAATATTTTAAATTGATGAAAAAAAAAAAAAAAAACCACAGCTATTCTGGAAGTTTCAGTGCTTTCAAAATAACAAAGGCAAAATAGCAGAATGGTCAGTACAAAGATGCATGGAGAGTAACTTTGACAAGTATACAATATACATGGACCTGTTAAAAGCTTTAAAAACAGCCATGAAGATGCAGTCAAGAAAAGAATAGTGAAAGAAGACAGCAGCAAGGATGATGTGACTGAAGATAAGATCTTACAAAGAATGACAAAATCACAGTAAAAGGTCTCATAGAAACAGTGCATCCTCTAATGATCAACCTTATGCATGTATGATAGGGTTCTAGATGGAGCAATGCTGTGGATATTATAAAAACCCCAAAATCTCCTTTCAAAAAGCAGAGATACAGAGGAAATTACAGAATTTCATTTTCAGTTTTCTTAGTTTGAAAAGGAAAAGTTCCAAATTCTTTTTGAAAAATGGAAAACCCAGAAATTTACAGAGATTACAAGGAATTTATAAAATCCATTAATAAAATTTCTTGCGTGAGAATTTTCAGAATCTTCTTTTCAACAAGGAAAATGAATGCAAGGCAAAAAACCCACAAATTTAGTATGAAGTGCAAAGATAGAGAGATACACAAAAATCAGAGTTTTCCTTCTTAGGAAATATTTATAAATCCATCTATTCTGCCCAATTAGCAAAGAACCCAGGAGAAGTTTCAGAGTTTTCATTTTTCTTTACAACATTCTTTTCAAAACGCACAGATTGTTCTTTGCGTAAAAAACCTCTTCAACAGATTTTCCATCTAAAAGAAATTTACAGTTTTCCATTTTCAGAAAAGTGCAGAGGTAACAAGGGAAATACAAAAAACGCAAAAGCCCCAATTTTCCTTTTCGAAAAAGCAGAGATTTTAGAAATTTGCAGAATGTCATACCCAAACAATGTTTCTTGTGCGAAATGCTTCAGAGGGTTTTTCTTCAAATAGTACAAAATGCAAGCAAAGCTGGTGAATAAATGTATATTCGCTGTAGTTCAAAGGGAAAGTGAAAATTGCAAAGCTCGTGCCAAATACAAAAAAAAAGCGGAGTTCACAGATTCTGTCCATTCCAGAGCAGACAAGAAATGAAACAGCATGCCAAAATAAACATAGTGCAACTTCCTTTCGAAAAATGCAGAAAATCTCTTCTTTGAGATGCCAACAAAACACTTTACGCATTGCCAAGTTCACTGTTTAAAACTCCAAAAATTTCGCAGAGAATCTTAGAAGAATGCAGATCGGAAAAAAATACCTTTCATTTTCGCAAATGGGAAATGTTGTGATATGAACAATTCCTTCTAGTTCAAAGATGGAGCAGACCAAATTCAGTCCCAGATAACAGCCAAAGAGAGGGAGTCAACACGCAGCTCTCTGAGTTTTCTTCTTCACTCCAAACCCTAACATCTCGACTCATTTACCTTCTCGGCAAAGTTTCAAATGCAAAATGAGAAATTTTTTTAGGTTTTCATCGATATATTCCCCTCTTGTTTTGCTTTTGCCCATTTTTATGGGATTGTATTTTATTTTATAAAATGCAAAGAGATTAGGTATGGTGGTCGAGGTTTTCATAAACTCCCACTTAGATTTATATTTTAATGATAAGCTTTGCCAAGCTGTGGGGAGGCTTAAAACCCCCTAAGTCTTTTAGACTTATTAAAAAAAAAAAAAGATGTATGTAAATTAAATATTTATTAACTACATAAATGTTGGCTATTTTCTAAAACAACATTTATATAATTAATAAATATCTAATTAATTGTTTTTGCACATATTAATTTCCTAGCTATATTATTAAAAGGAAATTAAAATTTCTTGCATCTTTTAACTGTAAGGTTCAAATACCTTTCTTCCATATACACAAGACAATGTAAAATGAATATTTAATTGGATGGATTATAAATCCAATTAATATTTATTATAATTGTGTTTTAAAAATCATTTCCAATATGCACATAGAAGGAAAATATTGAATCTTAGATAGGTGAAGTTATCACATGAATTTGGGGGTCGAATTTAGGCTTGGGATGCAGTTATTCATGAGTTTGGGCCAGTCTATTTGCAGTTAGAGCCTGATTTTGAGTATTTCATGGGTCAACCTTCAGTTGACCAAGTGTTTACACCTGATTTCACGCAAATATGCAAAGTTTGAAGCCTTTTTGTGGGGGTTCCTTTCCCTACTCGGATTTCAAGATATTTTTGATTTGGAGATCACTCATGGAGACTTTCAGTTGAGCACTAGTCATCTCTTCCTTGCCTTTGGAAGGCTTTTTGCATAAGGGAAGGAAGGTTTTCAGTTGATTGAGGTTCTGGATTTTTTTCTCAAGCCTGGCTGAGTTATTGTATCTTGTAACCCATTTTGCAGTTTTGACAGAAGATTTGAATAAAAATATCAGTTCATGCCTTATCATTTTCTGAGTTATTTTTCATTGTGTGATTGAGAGCAACTTTCAATTTTGTGTTATTTGTGAAATAACCTTTCTTGAATTTTTTTGTCTCATGCATGAATCACAGGTCATGATTTGTAGTTTATCAAAAAATTGTTTGTGAAAGTCATTTCTTTTCAAGTTTTTGAGCAATAACCCTTTGTATGAAACACTTTTGTGATATGAATTCATAGATGTCATATGTGTAGAACAGGTGCATTTAAAAGAGTTTTCTGTTATCTTTCAGATAATTTGGTGTATCACCTTGTTTATGTTGTAGCATTTCTTTCATCCTTATTTCTTATTCTCTCTCCCTTTTCCTCAAAGGTTTTTCTTAAGGTCTTGTTAGAGTAGTGATACCTCACTTTTCAGGAACCGGCCTAATCGGAGGTTCAATCATATTAACAATTTACCCACAGACTTGTGATTGTCCCCATGTTTACCCAAAGTGCTAGGTTTTAATAGCTTAGTATCGGGTGCACTTTTGGGCCTTAACAGTGATTTTGCTGGAATCACAAGGGGACTTACTTTCGATGACCTGAACGTCTGATTTGCTTTGGGTATTACTGGAACGTGAAATTTCACCGGCCCTTGATTTTGAAAAAAAAGAAAAAAATGATAAGGGTTGGAATGGGATCTATTTCCAACACTAAGAACGTAAGAGCAATGAATGACCTTCGATGAAATTCTAACTAAGTCTTGCTTTGACATCCTAGGATCATCTCCACAAGATTAGTGCAATCTTCTAAGGATGGCTTTATGATGTTCAGATCACCGCTACAAGCATAGATACCGTCAGGTTGATGCATATCAATGAAGAAGCGATAATTGAAGTTAAGCTTAAGCTAAATGATTCCAGTTGACTACACAAGTCAAGTTTGCAATCAACAAACCACTAGTAGTATGGATATACAAATTTCACCATCGATCATACACATTTCTTCCACTCATCTAATAACATGAAATCAAATTTGAGAAGTATAGAGACCATGCAAATTGTTGAATCAACACATAGAATTCACCATTTCTTCAATGAAGTTTACAAGTCTTTTGCAACAATGTCTTGGCAACAATCTTTGCCTTCTCTTTCTACTCTACTCTAAAATGCTACTAATTATTGACTATTCTCTCTAACTATTTCCTATTCTCTGACTATTAACTATTAGCTAACTATTAACTATTAACTCACTATTGACCATTAACCTTTACAAATGAAGAGCTAGGGCTTTATATAGAGAGCCCTTTACAAATTGACGGCTCTGATTGACTTAGAATCAATGGCTAGGATTAAAGGATAGAAACCCTAATTAGGGTTTGTTGTAACAAACTTCCTTAGCCGATGAGAAAATTACATTCCAGGAGTGAGGACCAATAGGAAGAAGGGGTAGGTACGCCAAAGTTTGTGTCGCCTCCGATGAGTCAGGTACATTGAATCTGGACATGCTGAGGTGGACCAATCCGACTGGAGGAGCAGTGACTGGGATGCCACCTTGTCTGACGTCTGTGCCTTGGTTGATCTTCCTTTGTACTTGATGTACTTTGATGAAAAGCATACCTCCTTGACTCCCATATGTATTTTAAACTCGCCACGGACTCGGCAAACCAAAAATTTGGACTCGGACTCGGACTCGTGAAAGACTCGCAAAAGACTCGGCAAGGACAGTAAAAAAAAAACCGTAGTTTTACAAAAAAACAAAGAAATTAATGCATTTAGAGAACATAAGAGCCATAATTGAAACATTACACATGTCATATGATCAACAAACGCGCAATATTTGAAATTTCATCATTCATACTCATAGTTTCAAACTTTCAACTCTAAAATGTATAATACCAAGATTTCTTCAATGCTAATTATGTTGTTATATGGAGCCTAATCAGACTCCGAGGTTAAATTTTCTCTACTTCCATCAGCGCAGTTTCCCCCTATATTTTTTGACGGGGGTCTGGGGGTAGCGCCCCCAAGTTGGGGTCAAGGGGCATCACCCCTTGCGTGCTCCCTGTCGTGATATAGGGCGGGGTCGAGGGGCAGCGCCTCGCGAGCCCAAAAATACTTTTATTATTTTATAAAGGCGTCGGGTGTTATTTTTCTATTGGCCCACGTCCAATTAGGGTTACCCCTTAACTCCCAAAAAAGTCAAAAAGGGGGGGAGTTACGCCAAATGAAGGCAAAAAAAACGAAAAAAAAACTCATTTTTAAAGTTTGCCTGATGGTTTTTTTGGGTCGCGCGAGTCCCTTTGAAAGACTTGCGAGTCCGTGCAACAGACTCGCGCGAGTCCCTTTGAAAGACTTGCGAGTCCGTGCAACAGACTCGCGCGAGTCCTCGCAAAAGACTCACAAGTCTTTCAAATGGACTCGCTATGACTTGCCTCGCAAGTCCTTGGCGAGTCAACTCGTGGCTCCCATGGACTCGCGAGTTTGTGGCGAGTCCACGAGTTTTTAAACTATGGGTAATAGATCTAGAGCAACAATTATGGGAAATAGAGGGCTCCTTTAAGGGCCAAGAGCATGCTCAAAATTTTCCTTTTGGGTTTTTTGAGTCAGGAGATGGACATGAGTGTAGGAAAATAGTTTGATTAGTGGAAACAGATCTAGATTTGTCAAAGCAGTTCTCTAGAAGCAGTTGCAAAACTTGATTTGGCATGAGTTATGAAGAAAGAAATGTCTCCTTTGGGAGCAAAGCCACTATCTACAATGTGGTTAGATACTTGTAGAAACTGGTTGATTTTGTGCACAATAGACCCAAAGTAGTGCAAAGTGTTGATGGGATACAGATTTGAGACTACTTCATGAGAAAACATTTATCTCATACTGTACATCTTTAGGACATGATAGACCAAGCATTGGTATCAATAATCAAATAGAAAAAAAGTTACCCAAAGACCAAAGCCTACAAGTCTAAAACAAAGGTTGAGCATGATTCAGTGCATAAATACACTTCTAGTTGTGCATGATTAAAGTTGTTTGAGGTTTGATTAACTCAGCTCAATTCCAACAATTTGGTTGCACACGGTTGGGATTTTGAGAAATATATAAAGGTATTAAGTATATGGTTGACAGATTTTTGATGAAACATGGCTTTTCCTTGAAGATCTGATTACTACCCAAGATGAACTTTATATAATTGAATCCGAACACAAATGTCTTCTTAGGTACCTGAATGCTATAAAGGATGATATTCAAGGCATGTGAAAGGGTCCTATATCACAATTGCAACAGGCTTCTGTAGACACAGCTTTGGAGTTTATTGCAAAATGGTACTGCAGTTGTAGAGAAGTCACATGAACAAATCTCTTCAGGACATTGGATTTTCTGTAGAGTGACTAGAAGTACCTAAGAGTATCAAGAAAAATCATTGCAATTGTGGAGACAAAACTGTCAAAACCAACAACAATGTAATGCACGCAGAAGAAGAGGTGTTAGGAGAGATATGAGAGTAAATTTGTCAGACAATGCATGTAGAAGGCAATTAAGCACCAATATTGTTTTAGATGGAGAAGGTCTAATAGAAAATGACTGGAGTTGCTGAGGAGATGTAATTTAAGGTATCCAAAATCAATTGTTGTAATAAAGTGGTGGTAGCACACAGAGGAATAACAGCATCGAACTTTTGGACAAGTAGTAATGTACTGCAAGTCTGCAAGTGGCATCTGAGCATTGGCAATTCTATCACCTGAAGCTAAAGATGGCTGAGGAGAAAAAGAATATCTTGGTAGTGAATGTCATCATCAACTTACATGTATCTAATCAGCATGTCAAAACAAATGTCAGATATATGCAAAAGTTGTCAACATGGGCAAATTTTAAAAAGAGGAAGAGAAGAGGACAACTACTAGATCTACTAGTTAGTTATGATGTTAAGCTAGAAAATAGGGAATAATTAGATAACCACTTTTTGCGAAAACTGTTATTATTTTAGAATGGAATAGGACTCATCTTACACGATCAGAATATTTGAAGTTAAATGTTTTGGTTTGTTGTCAAATTTTGTTGCAGGTAAGAACATTGTGTCTTTTTTGTGGAAGGAGAAAGAATTGTGTTTTGTAGATCATTCCTCTTAAACGTTGAATATACTTGTTCACAATCATATTATTTAAATTTGGCTTTTGCTGTATGTGCATGTGAGAAATATTTATTGTTATGTGTTGACAAAGTTTATACTTACTTTTATTAATTCTCTTATTTTAAGTCAATTATGCATTTTCTCCTTTGCTTTTATTCTCTTTTTTAGTGTTAGGTTATACCTTTTGAGTATCATTTAAAAGATTTCACAGAAAGCTCCAAGATGTTATTTCTTGCAAATCCTATAGGCATATTTCTGTTTCATTGTAATTGTGCATTTTCTAGAAAATTTGAAATTATGCCATACCTTTTGGATATTAGTTCCTAGGGAAGACAACTCTCGGAAAGAGGAAAAATGCTAAGCTCTATATGCTACCCTGAATCATTTGTGGTCTTTGCTCAAATTGAGGACAAAATTAGCATCTGGTCAATAATTTTGGAACAACTTGTTTGGATCCAAATCAACATATCGCACACTACCTATGTAAGAACAACTACCAATCCTTTTTCAGTTTGAAGTCAACTGTTTCAACTTCCTACCTGTTTGCTACTAAAACTTTATATATATTATATATACACACACATGTATATATATCTACATGTACATATACGTGTGTGTATACATACATGTTGATGTGTGTGTGTGTGTATGTACACACACATATATGTATGTGTTCATGTCTGTGTCGAGAGAGAGAGAGAGAGAGAGAGAGAGAGAGCGTGTGTGTGTATACATACATGTTGATGTGTGTGTGTGTGTATGTACACACACATATATGTATGTGGAGAGAGAGAGAGAGAGAGAGAGAGAGGGGAGAATTTTTTTTTGCCTAGTTTAGAATTTGAAAACATCTCTTTGCAGAGTTTTTTTATATACAGTACTGGGATACCATTACTAATGTCTTTTGAAGTTCTATCTCTTTTCATTTTGTACTTAAAATGGTAGTTAAATTTTTAGACTAGGTCAATCCTTGTCTAACACAATGGCACCATGATATGCTTCTGCTGGACGACCATTATATTTTCATCCCTACAGCTGATTATTGACCTTTGGATATACATTTGATTATCCAGATAATTGTGAGATTGAAGGCTGAATGGGAAACATTTTCACTAAGCTTTGAATAACTATAAATATTAGTTCAGAGATATGTTGTAAAGAATGAACACTCAAGGTCTAGTGTTAGGATTTATGATAATTTTGTTTTGAGGCTTATAGTGTTATTAAATAGTTAGATCATATATGCCAAATGCTACAACTAGGGCATAGTAATGTTCATATCATTGTCATAAATGTGTTTGAGAGAAAGAAACTAGATAGGAGTGCGAAGAGACATGAGTTTAATCTAAAGGTCATTTGTAACTGTACAAGAATAGGTTTAGGTTGCTTCCCTTTTGAATACAATTTCAGTGGTGATGAATTCTTTATGTTTGGCTTTGTTATTGCTACTATGTAGTATTTCTCTTCCATTTATTTTTCGTAATGGCTAATCAATTCAAGAATAATCTTCATTGGGTAAACAGAAGTTGTGAATTTAAGCAGGAAATGAAGTATTGCCCTAGCAAAGTTGATCTTTAGTGTGATCTGGACGACTCCTTACCTAGATCATATCTTTCTATGTGGTTATTTTCACACTTGCCATTGCATTGGTGGTACAATGTCTCTACCAAGGAGCAGCGCATTGCTTATGTCAAGCTTGTAAGGTTCTTTGGTGTTCGAGTTTTTCTTCTTGTATAACACATTAGTTGATTCGAGTCTTCAACATTCATGGTTTCAGATATACTCTCCGATGTGCAGGGACTGACATCATTCTGCTGAAGCAGAACTAGCATTTAGGGTAGTGCGCAGTTACAATGTTACAATATTTGATAGTTGTTTCTGTGTTTGGTTTTAAAGTCCAGTCCCCTTGAATCTATGTTCAACTTGCAGTGACTAGCATTGTATCCGTTGGGTTAAGTTTTGGGTGTAGGCCAATTTTCTTTTGTAGTGGTTTGTATTGTGCCTGTTTTTAAAGGCCTACGAGTTCTTTCATAGCCTGCTTTGTCTTCACAGTGACATGCTCTTTGTCTAACAGCAATATGGATTATAAACTTTTATTGCAAATTTAAAACCAAATTATGAATGATCAAGATAGATACGTGCAATAATTAACATTGCACCATTAAACTGAATATTGCTAGAGAAAATTCATGGTTTTGAAAAGGGTTAAAAGGAATGGTGAAAAATAGAAGGTATTGAACTGCATGTTGTATTCATTGTGAATTGATTTTAAACACTGAGTTCATTTGCTGTAATGTAATATGAATTTTTGGCCGATGGGAACAAGCAATGTACACAGGAAGTTTTTTAGAGGAAGACAAATTAGTAGTGGCATAGAGAATTGTAATGACCACCCCTATTTTTTCCAAATAATCTCAACTGAAAACCTAGCAACAAGCAGTCTCCGATATACTTTTTGATCACCCAAATCCTGAGATGGGCAAGGTGAGAGCATATGGTGCTTAGGATCACACTTCCATTCAATCTGGTATTGTAATCAATGCCATGCAAATGAGGACGTACACACCAAGTGCCCACGGTGATCAGATGCTGTGCTTACTCAATGGTGTGTAATGTGCCACACAAGCATGCACTAGGCGGTTGAGTCGACCACTTCTATGCTTTTGCAACGAAGTGCATCATAAACAGAATGAACATGCAATTTATTATCAACAGTCAAACCTTGATTTAAACCAAAATGGTCGATAATACCAGGCTTGGCCAGTTACAAAACACTATATGTATTGGTGGTACACCATCCAAAAAGGCATGCACGAAAGCAATTGGCTGTACAACCATCTGGATATTACAAGCATATATTGTTGCAACTAAGAATAAGTGATGACAACGATTAGCACTAAGTGCATTAACCATAACCATTGCACGTTTAATAACACAACAAAAGTCTAACATATGATTTCCTAAGGGTTACCAACGAAGATTAATTCGTAGATTATACTAACACCATAGTTAATCCAATTGTCCATTTAATTAGATAAATTAAATGCTCAAGTTTAAAAGTACACATACATCTAAATTCTATAATGAAGAAATTTCCATAAAACATTTTAACATAAGATTAAAGCAACTGAAATAACATACATTCCACTGACATACTATTACAATATCCACAAATACATTGCTTCCAATAATGCCACAAATTACAAAGTTACAATATCAAGGTTACATAAAAGTCTGATACAATGACCACATGGTCTCAACTGAACAATGATATCGAACAAGAGCTGGTACATGAACTACTAACCAAGAAACACCAGCGAAGCCTTTCCTTGCCTGAAGATACAATCCAGAACATCCAATGGGAAGTGGCACTACCACCCGACCATGTGATCTCGAAATGGAACCACCCCACCGTGCTAGGAGATAGTAGAATACCCTCAAGCAAGCAAAGTAAGACAAGTACGAAAGGACTACAAGACTCCGCAAACATCCATGTAACTCAACTCACAAAACACAAGTGACTCTAAGGAGAGAGTGTCATCGCACGTCTTACGGTGAATATCATGGTACAACTTCCACAGGTCCCGGCCCCCATCCTGGGTTTCTCTTGGTAACCTCTCCCGAGCCTCCGGATCCAACTAAGTCTCATGCAGACCCTACCAA